>NC_140989.1:28700284-28760770 GCF_052327205.1 Somniosus microcephalus
GGGACCCGAGTAGGACTGGAACAAAGAGTGTTCCACATATCCCACGAAAAAGGTAGGCATAGCTAGGACCCATGCGGGTACCCATAGGCAACACCTTGATTTGGAGGAAATGAGTGGAGTTAAAGGAGAAGTTGTTCAATGTGAGAACAAGTTCAGCCAGTCGAGGAGGGTAGTGGTGGATGGGGACTGGGTCGGGCCTCTGTTCAAGGAAGAAGCGGAACGCCCTCAGGCCATCCTGGTGGGGGATGGAGGTGTAGAGGGATTGTACGTCCATAGTGAAAAGGAAGCGGTTGGGGCCAGAAAACTGGCAACTGTTAAAGTGGCGGAGGGCGTCCGAAGTGTAGGGGGATGAGTCGCGGATGTAGGTGGGAAGAGACTGGACAAGGGGAGAAAAGATAGAGTCGAGATAGGAAGAGATAAGTTCCATGGACAAGAACAGGCTGAAACGATGGGTCTACCAGGGCAGTCCTGTTTGTGGATCTTGGGAAGGAGGTAGAAGCGGGCTGTGCGGGGTTGGGGAACTATGAGGTTGGTGGCCACGGGGGGAAGATCTCCAGAGGAGATGGTGGTTTGATGTTCGGTAGTGGGGTCATTCATGGTCCAGATGGAGGTAGGAGGAGGTGTCGGAGATTGGCGTTCAGCTTCCGCTAGTTAGAGGTCAGTTCGCCAAACAACAACAGCACCACCCTTGTCAGCAGGTTTAATGACAATGTCAGGGTTGGATCTAAGAGAATGGAGTGCTGCAAGTTCAGAGGGAGGTAGGTTGGAGTGAGTGAGGGGGAGCAGAGAAATGGAGACGGCCGATGTCACGGCGGCAGTTAGCGATGAAAAGATCTAGAGAGGGTAAGAGGCCAGGGGGAGAGGTCCAGGTTTTTATTCATTGATGGGATGTGGGCGTCGCTGGCTAGGCCTGCATTTAGTGCCCATCCCTAATTGCCCCTTGAGAAGATAGTGTGAGCCGTCTTCTTGAACCGCTGCAGTCCATATGGTGTAGGTACACCCACAATGCTGTTAGGAAGGGAGTTCCAGGATTTTGGCCCAGCGACAGTGAAGGAACGGCGATACAGGTCCAAGTCAGGATGGTGTGTGGCTTGGAGGGGAACTTGTAGGTGGTGATGTTCCCATGTGTCTGCTGCCCTTGTCCTTCTAAGTGGTAGAGGTCGCGGGTTTGGAAGGTGCTGTTGAAGGAGCTTTGGCGAGTTGCTGCAGTGCATCTTGTAGATGGTACACACTGCAGCCACAGTGCGCCGGTGGTGGAGGGAGTGAATGTTGGAAGGTGGTGGATGGAGTGCCAATCAAGCGGGCTGCTTTATCCTGAATGGTGTCGAGCTTCTTGAGTGTTGTTGGAGCTGCACTCATCCAGGCAAGTGGAGAGTATTCCATCACACTCCTGAACGGGAATTCTGAAAGCGGGAGAAAGGGTCAGTCGTGCGGGGGGAAGATTCCTGGCCAGAGAAGTGGGCACAGAGACGAAGGCGGCGGAAAAAGAGCTCAACATTGTGCCGAGCTCGAAATTCATTGAGGTGGGGGCGTAAGGGGGTGAAGCTCAGGCCTTTGCTGAGGACTGATCGTTCAGGGTCAGAGAGGGGAAGGTCAGAGGGGATAGTGAAAACGCAGCAGGGGGTGAGATTGGGAGAAGGGGGGTCAGAGGAAAGTGAAGGGGAAGAAGGTTCCGGAGGGGCGTTGGTGTCCAAGAGTTGATGACGCTTGCGATCCTTGACATCGGAAAGGAAGAAAAAAAGTTTTTTGTTGAAGCGTCGGACAAGTCGAAGGATGAAATGGAACTGTGGACCCGGACAGCTTTGAGATAGAGTGCGCCGGTGTTGCTGAAGAGAGAGTGTTCATGTGGCGACGCATGGCGTTGAGCGTGAATCTCAAGATGCGGCGAGAGCAGTAGTTCGATGTGTTGGATGTGTCTTATCCTCCAAGGGGACCAATCTGAAATGTGGTGTTGCAAATAGACACAGCATTTTTTCTATAGAAGCATTCACTGCCCACCGTGCTGCCACCCACCTCAGGTGTCCACTCGTGAATCACAGGAGGACATCAAGTTCACTAGATATCTGTATTTATTTACTTACTAACATGTTACTGCTGTTGTTTATACTAACTAAAAACGGTTTTTGCAATGAGAGATAGACCTTCATTCCAAGTTAAAAAGAGGCTCCGAGGGAGGATGATGAATTTGCAGAAGGTGCCCTACACAAAAAAGTTCACAAACATCACATCACTGAATTGGTAGGCGTGTACATAATAAATATTCATTTCGTTTTTGAACATAGTCTTTTTAATTAGGCAATGTGCGATTTTAGCGAATAGCCCACCCAGCAGCCGTTTGAACTCATGTAGCTGTGACACGCGGTCATCCCCGGTTTGAGGCGAAACCACTCGGTTACAACAAGCCACATTCGGGTCGGTTTCTCAGTTCCGATTATGTGCCGGCCAGTGGAGGAAACCCAGGCTGACCCACCGAGAGGTGATTCTTTTCTCTCTCTCTCTCCCGCTGTCATTTTGAATTGAATTGTCATGCGGAAGCGGTCGTGACGATGGCATTTTAAACAGTGTCAGATCAGAAGAGACGCAATAATGTGTCTCTCTCTGTGACCGGGGCTGATGTATGACAACAGCGGAGGGGCTGGGTGGGACCTGGAGCATGATGACCTTGCGCAGGAGGGGCATGCCAAGTGTAAAAACGGAATATCATAGCATCGCATTGAAAAGAGGAAATTCAGGTCAGTAGAGCAACACTTTGCCATCCTCACTGCACAGTTCGAACAGAAGATGTAAATCGTTAGGCGTGACCAAGCCAGTCTGTATCTTGGATTAGCAGCACTGGGCTGCTAGCGTGCATCCAACATTTTTAAAAATTGGAATTATTTTACAATATTTTAAACATTTGCGCTGTGCTGAAGTCACATACTTGGGTTTAATTCTAACGCCTGTATTCTGTCCTTTACTCTCTTGTGAGTCGGGAGAGGAAAATTGGTCTAAAGATTAGAACTTGCATATATATCGCACGTATTTCATCACCTCCGGATGTCCCAAAGCGCTTTACAGTCAATGGTATACTTTTAAAGTGTAGCAATGTAGAAAGCAAGGTCCCACAAATTGCAACGAAATAATGACCAGATAATGGTTGATGTTGGTTGAGGGATAATATTGGACACCAGGGACAATTCCCCTGCTCCTCTTGGGATAGTACATGTTTACCTCAGCCTGAGAGGGCAGACTGGGCCTCAGTTTGACTTAACATCCCAAAGGGCACCTCTGACAGTGCAGCACTCCCTCAACACTGCACGGAGGTGCCTGCCTGGATTGTGTGCTCAAGTCTCTGGGGTGAACTGTACTAAAATCCTGTGGGTAAACAAATAAGCAAGTCTTTCTGTTTTGGAGCTGTTCTCATTATCTCAGTACAAGTGTCTCAAATCAAATATCCCAAATCTCTCTTAACCCTTAATGATAACCACAGCCTGTGACATACTGAGAGTCTCTGCACCTTCACGAGCCAATCCACAATGATTTTGCCCTGCGGAAACTTTTGAGGTGTGATGCCCAGCCACTTGTGAGATGTGCTGGCCATTTTAGTTATAACTCCCGACAGACCCGAGCTAAAGGACAAGTTTTAATTACACGTACAAGGTATTTTTATGAAGCAGCACAGTCAGTTGGAAGATACACTATTTCATAATGAAAGGAATTTTATACCATGGAACAATGAATGTTACATAGTATACTAATGGGTACATCATATAAAAGGAGCGGGGGTTAAAAAACTCTTTACAAGGTGTGGTTAGAATTTTGGAAGTTTCTGCCACACACCAGTGTTGAAGCAGTATCTATAAAGTCTGTTTAAAGGCAACTAGTTGCTTGAAAGAAAGGAATATTAGAGGGTACGGGAAGCAAGCAGAGAGTGGGATTAGACTAAGAGGCTCAATTGGAGAACAACACCAGCACCAGACTTGATGGGCTGAATGGCCTACCTCTGGTGTAATGTTCTGTAATTCTATGAAGCATTTGGTCAACATCATCTGAACCATGAGATGGTGCTGCTGTGAAACAGAAGTAGGCTTTTCAGTCCTTCAAGCCTGTTTCACCATTTTGTTAATCCCAATACACTGCCCTTTATTCATAGGCTCTTACTTCCCTAGGAAGCATCTGTCTCCCTTTGAAACACCTCAATTTGCATCTATGGTTATCTGGAGCAATACTTTCCACATTGTCACAACCCTTTTGTGTGATGAAGTTTTTCTTGCACTTGGTTTTAACTTGAATTTTAAGATTGTAAAAGAAAGACTTGCATTTATATGGCGCCTTTCACGACCACCGGACGTCCCAAAGTGCTTTACAGCAAATGAAGTACTTTTGAAGTGTAGTCACTGTTGTAATGTAGGAAATGCGGCAGCCAATTTGCACACAGCAAGCTCCCACAAACAGCAACATGATAATGACCAGATAATTTGTTTTTAGTGATGTTGATTGAGGGATAAATATTGGCCAGGCTATCTCCCCTGCTCTTCTTCGAATAGTGCCATGGGATCTTTTATATCCACCCAAGAGAGCAGACGGGGCCTCGGTTTAACATCTCATCCGAAAGACAGCACCTCCGACACTGCAGCACTCCCTCAGTACTGCACTGGTGTGTCAGCCTAGATTTTTGTGCGCAAGTCTCTGGAGTGGGACTTGAACCCACAACCTTCTGACTCCAAGGCGAGAGTGTGACCACTGAGCCACAGCTAACAGTCACAGGAGGAAAAATTCAGTGTCGCCCCATTTGGGGCGCCACTATCGGCTGTGCGCAAAGTTTAGCACCTGGCGTTAATTATCGCCTCCGACAGCAAACTTGACTTTTATCGCCCCTGGAGGTGATTGGAGCGCTAAATCAGGGCGCTTCACACCTGTCTTAAGGCGCAAAGGCCGAGGAGCGAGGCACTACCTCAGAGCGCTGGCGAAGCAAGGAAGGGCAAATCAAAATGAACCTGCAAAGTGCTGCTCAGTACTCAAAACTCCTTCAGACAGCGTTGAATCTCTCCAGAAGTCTCTCTCTCTCTCTCTCTCAGAATGCGTGGTGCAAAAATGTCACCGACAAAAAAAGGCAGGAAGCGGTCACCTTTAAATAGCGCTCCCCTAGTCCCTTTCTGACAGCATAACGCTCCCCTCAACCTGTCGTTGCTAGCGGCAGGCGGTAAGGCAGGGGGCGCCACTCAATATCCAGTCCGGGGTGCTAATGGGGCATTGCACACTCGACTGCCGTCACAATCTGCCGGTGCAGGAGATCGTGGCGGTAGTGTTTAGTGCCACCGCAAAATGTCTAGTTAATTTCGCGAGCGGCACAAACATCGCCGCGCCCGGGCGCCAGTTGCTTTGCGCCCATTAGCGCCCTCTTAAGGCGCTAACGGGAGGCGCAAACAACTGAATTTTTCCCCATATATCTATATATATATAAATCAGTACATCTGTCTGTCTGTCTGTCATTCTGTCATTCTGTCTGTCTGTCATTCTGTCTGTCATCGCCTGTGCGTCTGTCGGGCTATGCGCTCGAAAGTTACAGGGCGTACCTACGCGCGCGTTACCTCCAAAGAAAGCTTACGCTTCCGAGACGGTTTTAAGCGTATTTACGTTTCGGCCGGGCTAAAATCGCGCCCGCGGTATCCCAAAAACCTTCAACATTCCGCTCATTAGCATCTCATTATCCGCTCATTAGCGACAGAGTGACCTCGAGCTCGACCAATCGTACGCCGGGTTGCTGGCGTGTGCTGCCGGGCCAATCGGTGCGTGTGTGGCCGGGCCTTATCGTTCTGAACCGAGGTGAGTCGCCGCCATCTTGATTCCAAACTTTTCCTTTCTTTTTCCCGCTTTCTGCATCTTTAAAAAAAACGTTGCTTTTAAAACACATATTGTTTAAAAAAAAAATGATTTAGAAACGAATTAACTTATCTAATCTCATTAATTTTCCTACCTTTCCCCGTTTTTCCAGGTAGGCCTCGAAGCCTCGGCTTCTCCTTCGCACCCACGCCCGAGCTAGGCACCTCCCGGCCCCACTCGAAGGCTGGAGGGCCGAGCCCCAGCCCAGCGCCGCTAGGGTGCGCGCACAGCAGGAGCTGAGACGCGGCGTCTCTCTCTGGCTCGGCCGGAGGGCGGGGCTTGCTGAGCATCAAGCGTTACCCTGGCAACCGGGTCCGCCGGCCGTCTCGCACAGCCGCAATCGGCGGTCTTCACCTCGGGGGGGGGGGGGGGGCCGCGACCCTCGGGGGGGGCGCGACCCTCGGGGGGGGGCGCGACCCACGGGGGGGGCGCGACCCTCGCGGGGGGAGCCGCGACCCTCGGGGGGGGCGCGACCCTCGGGGGGGGGCCGCGACCCTCGGGGGGGGGGGGCGCGACCCTCGGGGGGGGGCCGCGACCCTCGGGGGGGGCCACGACCCTCGGGGGCCTCCCCTCCCTCCCCTCCACCGCGCCCCCCCTCCCCCCCTCCCCTTCCCCCCTCCCTTCCCCCCCTCCCCCCTTTCCTTCCCCCCCTCCGCCCTTCCCCCCCGCCCTCCCTCCCCCCTCCGCCCTTCCCCCCTCCCCCTCCCCCTCGCCCCCTTCCCCCTCGCCCCCTTCCCCCCTCCCCTTCCCCCCCTCCCCCCCGCCCTCCCTCCCTCCCCCCCCTCCCTCCTCCCCCTCCCCCCCTCCCTCCCCCCCCCCAGTCGCTCTCTCTCTCTCTTCCAACAACAACATGCCCTCGAAAAAGTCTCGGCACCGCCGGGCACTTCAGCTAGTAGGGTATATATAAATTGAAGTCAATGGAAAAGCAAATCGGGTTGCGTGCAAAACAGGCTGCCGATTTGCAAACCCCCATTTTGAGCAATCACCCAAGACAAATTTATACCCCTGTATCTCCAGAGTGTGTTCTGTAATATTAAAAAATGTGATTTATTTCTTTTTTCCATATTTAATTATCAATTTTGTGGTTTCCTGGAAGCAGGGGTGTTAAGCAGACAGCAACAGATGAGTGGCTACAGTCTGTGGCTCAGTTGACAAAGGCAGCGTGTAACTGAGCCTTACAAATCAGAAAGTCCCCCGTTTAATTGCTGGGCTGTGCGCAAAGTTAGCTGATAACAGCCTAAGTGGCAGTTGGCCTCAGTGCCCCTGCGCTGAGGAAAGGAAATCCAGTCAAGGATCCCGCTCCTATTAACTAGCCGGTGACCGCTGCCGAAAAGCGCATGACTATATATGCCGGGCGAGGACGGGATCGAATTTGGTTGTGGTGTCTCCACAGTCGAATAGCCTGCCAACACTCACTGTTTAGGCTTGCAAAGGAATAATGGCCAGTTGGATGAGGTAACTGAAGATGACCTGCACCCTTAGAATCATACAACAACACAGTCAATAGGGGGTGAAATTCAACTTCGGCGGGGGCACCGCCTGTCCGTTATACACCCTGCCAGATTTTCTTTTTCAATGACCACCCTTTTCCGCACCCCTGCCGAAGTTGAATTTCACCCCCAATGTCTTCAGAAGAGGAGGAGAGGATGAATTACATCACAATGTATGTTACTAATTGTTGGTAATGAGGATGTGGTAAGGTGCTAAATAAATGCAAGCTCTTTCTAATACTAGAACAGAAGATACAAGAGCTTCTGTAGAAGGCAGTAAAATGTTGAATGGTTCAGATGACATCGGTGTCGTAAACGGAGTGGTCCGCCAATATTGGAACGCAGATCGGTTGCAACCTTGAAACACACCAACCTATCACATTCCCTACACTCCAAACAGAAGCAGTTTGTGAAGGGCAAATTTATTACTTATCAGTAAGTTTCCCCCCCCCCCCCCCAATATGATTTGAAATTAAGGGATTAGGTATCATTTCATTGCATGTTGTATTATAAACCAGTTTCAACTGGCCATTTGTGAGATCCAAGACCAAGTTATAAGATGAATTTGAGGCAAAAAGGGGGTAATTGCTGCAGGGGGAAAGGCTCTGGCCTGTACCAACCTTTCACCTGGTACTGAGCGGGTGTCAGCCTCATGTCACCCCTTGTTCTTGGGATGTCAGCAGCACTGGGAAGGCAGTATTTATTGTCCAACCCTATTTGCCTGCGGGGATTAAGAGTCAGGCATGTAGTGTGGGAGTGGAGACACGTGTAAGCCAGACCAGGTAGAAGTGACATGTTCCCTTCCCTAAAGGATATCAGTGAACCAGTGGATTTTTACAACAAGCCAGCTTTTGTGGCCATTTTCTGGTGTTAGACCACAAATTACCAGGTTTATTGACTTCAATTTGCCATGTGGAATTTGAAGTCATGACCTCTGGGTTGCGAATCCAACAGTACTACACTTCAAAAGTAATTCAGTTGCTGTGAGACACTTTGGAACATCCTGAGGATGTGGTGAGGTACTAAATAAACGCAAGCTGTTTCTAATAATGGAACAGAAGATAAATGACGAAAATGGGGTAATGCAGGTTTGTTACATGAGACGCTGGTCTCATAATAGTGACAAATGAATGTGAATGTGACAGAGGTCACATCTCCTTCACTCCTCCTTCTTCTCAACCAGTCTGCAACCTTTGACTCAGTTGACCACTCCATCCTCCTCCAACGCCTTTCTACTGTCGTCCAGCTGGGTGGGACTGCACTCGCCTGGTTCCATTCTTATCTATTTAATCGTAGCCAGAGAATCACCTGCAATAGCTTCTCTTCCCGCTCCCGCACCCTTACCTCTGATGTCCCCTAAGGATCTATCCTTGGCCCTATTTCTCATCTACATGCTGCCCCTTGGCGACATCATCCAAAAACACAGCATCAGTTTCCACATATATGCTGACGACCCCCAGCTCTACCTCACCACCATCTCTCTCGACCCCTCCACTGTCTCTAAATTATCAGACTGCTTGTCCGACATCCAGTAGTGGATGAGCAGAAATTTCCTCCAATTAAATATTGGCCCAGAAATTCGGGTCGGGGGCTTCCCGCGGGTGCAAGCCCCCGACCTGCACTTACCTTGCGCGCCGGCCATTGAGCTGTGGGCCCGCGTGGGATTCCGATCCTGGGCCTCCTCCAGCTGCCGGCGCGCAGTGCTTGCGTATCCCAGGGGCGCAGTTAGTTCGATGCGTCCCCTGGGATCACGTGGGCCATGGAGAGCCAATGGTAGCAGGGAATGCTTCATTCATAAGTTTGACAGGAAGGGCTGTCAAACCTATAAATACTATAAGCCCCAAAACATCACTAAAACCTCAAATAATTTTTTTTTTAAATCATATTTTTAAAATCAACTATAAATTACATGAAATAACTATTTTAAACAATAATTTAAATTTTTGAAGAAACGAATTACATTTTCTAATGGGGCTAAAACTAAACTTACCTTTCTTTAAAGTATTTTAAAATAATAAACCTGTGGAAAAAATATTTTAATTTTAATTAATTCACCACTTACCTTGTTAAAAGCAGGCCTTGCGACTGCTTTTTACATGTCTAACTTCTGGAGACTTACCTTCCCGGAGAAACCTGGGAAAAAAACGTAAGTTCAATGCACACGTGCTGCCTCTCCCGCGCACGCGTTCCACCTCTTAACCCCTTCTTTCAGGGGAACGGAAGTACCGGTTTCCCGTGCATGCGCAGTGCATGCACGAAACCGGCACTTCCATTGGGCCTACGGGTGAGTACCCAGCGCGTACTCACCCGTGGAGACCCGAATTTCTGGGCAACCGTCTTTGGTTCCTGCCACAAACTCCGTTCCATAGCCACCGACTCCGTCCCTCTCCCTGGAAACTGTCTGAGGCTGAACCAGACTGTTCGCAACCTTGGTGTCATATTTGACCCCCCGAGGTGAGCTTCCAATCACATATCCGTGCCATCACTAAGACCGCCTATTTACACCTCCAGAACATCACCGACTCCATCCTGCTTCATGTCATCTGCTGCTGAAACCCTCATCCATGCCTTTGTTACCTCTAGACTTGACTATTCCAACGCACTCCTGGCTGGCTCCCACGTTCTACCCTTAGTAAACTTGAGTTCATCCAAAATTCTGCTGCCCGTGTCCTAACTCGCACCAAGTCCCGTTCACCCATCACCCCTGTGCTCGCTGACCTACATTGGCTCCCAGTTAAGGAACACCTCAATTTTAAAGTTCTCATCCTCATTTTCAAATCCCTCCATGGCCTTGTCCCTCTGTAATCTCCTTCAGCCCCACAACCCTCCGAATCTCTGCGCTCCTCTAATTCTGGCCTCTTGAGCATCCCCGATTTCAATCGCTCCACCATTGGCGGCTGTGCCTTCAGCTGCTAAGGCCATAAGCTCTGGGATTCCCTCCCTAAACCTCTCCGCCTCTCTACCTCACTTTCCTCCTTTAAAACTTTTGGTCATCTGCCCTAATATGTGGCTCGGTGTCAAATTTTGTTTTATAACGCTCCTGTGAAGCGCCTTGGGATGTTTTACTGTGTTAAAAGTGCTATATAAATGCAGGTGGTTGTTGTTGAGTGACAAAGTAGTTGTTCGTGGTGAGTCGGTTGTTGAATGGAAGCCAGCATTTTAATTTGAACAAATTTTAAGCAGCACCAGTGAACTGTGTGCTTGGTGTCTGTAAGAGCAGCTGTTAATGTAACCAGCTGGAAACTTTCTTCAGTGTTAAACGGGCGAGGAGAAGCAGAACAGCTGCACTTCAAACATGGTAGTTGACATGAATCTTGTCAATCATGTGGAAATGACTTATGAAGTAATACTGGGCGGCCTGCTGGTGGCGCTGTCCAGGGAGAGTATAAATACTCGGGCATGGGCCCAGCTTGCTCAGGACATTCTTTAACAGGAACTAGTGAAGGACACAACTAGATCGCCATGATGAAAAACAGTTGATTAAAGCCTTGTTTAATACTCAGACCAAGTGCCTAGTAGTTTTCTTACGTCAGTAGTGTTTAAAATTGAAGTACGGTGAGGGAAGAAATTGTCTGGTACTGACAGACATCTGTAAAAAAAAATAGTATCCTGTCCAAGTTTCACCACTTACCACTTACACCATATGGATCAGTCATGATCTGATTGAATGGTGGAACAGGCTCGCGGGGTTGAATAGCCTGCTGCTGTTCCTATGTTCCACTCCCCCCGCCAATGCCCTGCATTTTCACCATTTGCCCTAGAACAGAGAGCAATTTTCACATTTCCCTGGCAACGTTTTTTGATTCACCCTTGGGAAGTGGGCGCTGCTGGCAAGGCTGGCATTTATTGCCCATCCCTAGTTGACCTGATTGAGGGGCTCGCTAGGCCACTTCAGATGGCAATTAAGAATCAACCACGTCGGCGTAGGACTGGAGTCATCGGGTAAGGACGGCAGGTTTCCTTCCCTAAAGAACATTAGTGAACTAGCCGGGTTTTTACGACAAGCCGACAAGCTTCATGGTCACTTTTACTGACCAGATTTCAACTGAATTCAAATTCATGGTGGGATTTGAACACACATTCTCTGGATTATTCGTCCAGGCGTCTAGATTATTAGCCCAGTAACATAACTACTACACTATCGTACCCAATAACTGCCCTACGATTTATGGCCATTTCAACTCACTTGCCTTAATGATTCTATGTGGTATAAATAGATGATAATGGATATCTCCAGGGTAGACAAGATTATTATAAAGGAGTTCTTTTGCACTTAATATTTCTGTTCAATATCATTTTGCTTTATATTCATGCTTGGTACTCATTTACAGGCTTTGGGTTTAACATCTTGGGAGGAGTAGATAAACCCTGTCATCCTGGAAATTTTGGAATCTATGTGGCTAAAATAAGAGAAAATGAATCAGCAGCTCTTGATGGGAAACTTAGAGAGGGTGACAAGATCTTGGAGGTATGTGCAACTGTTCTGATTAAAAACAAATTCATTGTTTTTTGGGGGGAATTATGGATCATTTTACTTTGGGCAACAAAGAAAAAAAAACGGAAATTAAAACAGAAAATCCTGGAAATACACAGTAAGTCTGCCGGCACCTGAAAAGACAGGTTAATATTTAGGGTGTAAACTTTTGTTAGAATGCGAAGATAAGCGAGCATCTTTAGGTTAAATGGTCAGCTGTGGGAGACTACAGTCTCCCGCGTAAAGAAATAGGCAACACAGCGAGCTACAAGAAATAGGTCTTTACTCCAACTCTCACAATACAGTACTGAATTCGTAAAGCCTGCGAACCTGTGATGACTCACGGATTGGTCACCTGCTGGAACCTGATTGGTTTTCCTTCTCTCAGCAGCAGGCAAGTCTGAACATGCCTTATTCCTCTCAGCTTGCAACTGTCTTGCGGGGGGAGGGGAATACAGCAGTTAAAAGGGGATTATACAGGTTTATCTACATACACACAGTGTTTCCCCAATGTGGCAACGCCACATACGCCCCCCCAGAATCCTCGTTAACTGTAAAAGTCAGTCTCTGCGGAGGTTTGACCAAACGGCCGTAGCGGCTGTAGTAGCCATCTGGCGTGTGAGGAGGGCTGTCTGGGAGGTCGGCCGGTTGGTTCGTCGGCTGGTCTGGCGGCTGGTCTGCCGGTGGGCTGGCTGGACGGGCTGCCGGCGAAGGTGGGGCGGCGGCCGGGAAGTAAGGTTCTGGCATGTCTTGGTCCTCTTGTGGGGCCGCTGCCAACGCGGGAGGTCTGCCCCGCCGTGGGGGAAGAGCCGGACGAAACGGGAAGCCGAGGTCCAGGTGCGACGGTTTGAGGCAGTCTACTGAAATAAGGTCCGGCTTCCTGCCGACGTCGATAAGAAAAACTTTGTCCCCCGTCTCCAATACTGAGAAGGGGCCGGTGTATGGTGCCTGCAGCGGGCCTCTGTGCGCGTCCCGGCGCACGAAGACGAACTCCGCATGTCGTAAGTCCCGAGGCACGTAGGACGGCTGCGGGCCGTGTTGCGAAGTGGGCACTGGACGGAATTGCTGGGCCGCGTCCTGGTGCAGGGAAAGCTGTCTCGCGGCCGACCACGGCTCCGTTGTCAGGGGGAGGAAGTCGCCTGGTACTCTGAGCGGTTGGCTGTAGACCATCTCGGCCGTGGAGGCGCGGAGGTCCTCTTTGGGCGCGGTGCGCAATCCCAGGAGGACCCAGGGTAGTTTGTCGATCCAGCTGGTGTCGGCCAGGCTGGCGCGGAGGGAGGCTTTCAAGGAACGATGAAAGCGCTCGCAGAGCCCGTTGGCCTGTGGGTGGTAGGCTGTTGTCCTGTGCAACTTGGTGCCGAGGCCGGCGATGATGGCATTCCACAAGTGGGAGGTGAACTGGGGGCCTCTGTCCGAGGATATGTCGGTCGGCACGCCGAACCGGGCCACCCATGTCGAAACGAATGCTCGCGCGACGTCGGTCGTGGTGGTGGAGGTGAGGGGAACCGCCTCGGGCCATCTGGTGGTGTGGTCAACGATCGTGAGCAGGTGTGTGAAACCGTGCGATGGCGGCAAGGGACCTACCAGATCGACGTGGATGTGGTCGAAACGCCTCTCGGGCACCGGGAAACACTCCAATGGCGCCTTGGTGCGCTGCTGGACCTTAGCGCGCTGACACGCCACGCATGTGTTGGTCCAGTCTCTCACATCCTTGTGGAGTCCAGGCCAGATGAACTTGGCGGACATGAGTTTCTGAGACGCACGCATCCCTGGATGTGAGAGGCCGTGGATGATGTCGAAAACTCGCTTGCGCCAGGTGGATAGGACGACCGGCCTAGGCGAGGGGACTGAGACGTCGCACAGGAGGGTTGTGCTGGCTGTGTGGAAGTGGATGTCGACCAGAGTGAGGCTGGTGGTTGACGTCCTGAGGGCCTGGATCTCCGCGTCGGCGGCCTGGTCTCTCGCCATGCTGGCGTAGTCGACGCCCAGGTGCACTGCGTGGAGCGAGGGTCTTGAGAGGCAGTCGGCCACCAAATTGTCCTTGCCGGCGACGTGGCGGATGTCTGTGGTGAACTCCGAGATGAAGTTGAGTTGGCGCGCGGACCAGGGTTCGGTTACTTTGGCCATGGCGAAAGTGAGCGGCTTGTGGTCCACGAATGCGGTGAACGGCCGGCCTTCCAGGAGGAAACGGAAGTGCCGGATTGCCAGGAACAGGGCCAGGAGCTCTCTGTCGAACGTGCTGTAGGCCTGCTCGTTCTTGCGCAGCTGTTGGCTGAAAAATGCCAGTGGCTGCGACGCGCCTTCGACCCACTGTTGCTGGACAGCGCCGACGGCGTAATCCGAGGCGTCCGTGGTGAGGGCGGTCTTGGCGCCCGGGATGGGGTGGGCCAGTAGTGGCGTTGGCCAAGGCGCTTTTGGTCTGGTGGAAGGCTGTCGCCATCTCGCTGGACCAGGTGAGTTGCTCTTTGCCCGTTTTGCCCCTGGTGGCTTCATAGAGGGGGCGCATGAGTGAGGCGGCCTTGGGCACGAAACGGTGATAGAAATTGACCATCCCCAAAAATTCCTGCAGCGCCTTGACCGAGGTGGGCTGGGGAAAGTCCGCCACCGCCTGCACCTTGGAAGGTAGGGGAATGGCTCCCCTTGGCGAGATTCTGTGGCCGAGAAAGTCAATTTGGGCTGCTCCGAACTGGCATTTGGCCGGGTTGATGATTAGCCCGTGTTGGCTGAGGCGCTGGAAAAGAGAGCGCAAATGCGCGATGTGCTCGGCCTTGCTGGTGCTGGCCACGAGGATATCGTCCAGATAGACGAACAGGAAGCTCAGGTCCCGTAGGACGGAATCCATGAGCCGTTGGAAGGCCTGTGCGGCGTTCTTGAGCCCGAAGGGCATGCGCAGGAACTCGAACAGTCCGAAGGGGGTGATGACCGCCGTCTTCTGGACGTCTGCGTGGTGGACGGGGACCTGATGGTAGCCGCGAATCAGGTCGACCTTGGAAAAGACGGACTTTCCTGCTAGGTGTGCCGAGAAGTCTTGGATGTGTGGAATGGGGTATCTATCGGGCGTAGTGGCATCATTGAGCCGTCTGTAGTCGCCGCAGGGGCGCCAGCCACCGCCCGGCTTGGGCACAATGTGGAGGGGGGACGACCAGGGGCTGTTCGAGCGGCGGATGATGCCCAGTTTCTCCATCGTGGCGAATTCTTCCTTGGCCACCGCCATCTTGGCTGGGTCCAGGCGTCTGGCTCGGGTGAACACTGGTGGTCCCGTAGTGGCGATGTGGTGCTCGACACCATGCTTGGCTGCCGCGGCTGAGAAGGTCGGTTGTGTGAGCCTCGGGAAATCTGCGAGTAGGCGGGCGTAGTCGTCATCCGCCGGGGCAGAGCAGGACCCGACGAGGGCCGGGCTGTTGCTCTGCTGGCAGGCCAGTGAAGCGAAAGTTGCTGCGTCGATCAGGCGCCTGTCGCGGACATCGACCAGGAGCCCGTGGGCGCAAAGAAAATCGGCGCCCAGCAAGGGATGTGCCACCGAGGCCGTCACGAAATCCCACGTAAATCGCTGGCCGTTGAAACAAACCTCGGCCCGTCGCTTTCCAAAAGTAGCGATGGCTGCGCCATTTGCCTCCACGAGGGGTGGGCCGCTGCAGCCTGCCTGGATGTCGAGCTGGGAGGCAGGAATTATGCTGCATTGGGCTCCGGTGTCGCAAAGGAATCTGCGCCCTGAAAGGGAGTCGGTTATGTACAGCAGTTTACCTGCGGTGCCAATGGCCATCGTGGCGGCGGGGGTGCGATCGAGCGGGCCTAGACGGCGGCGCGGGGCTGGCGCGTTGGGCCGGGTGGCCATCTTGGTTTGATCGAAAGAGCAGGGTGCTCTGCAGCGTTGGGCCTTGTGGCCGAAACGCGCATGGTAGTAGCATAGTTCTGCGGCCTGGTGTGGCGGCGCGCGCTCGGTGGTGTCGGGGAGCCTCGTGGCTGCACAGCCGAGTTGGGCGACGGCGAAGACTTTGTCCGCGGCGGCTGCCAGTTGTACGCAGTCCGTGATCGGGGACCCCGCGAGGGCAGTCTGTACCTGCTGAGGAAGCAGGCTGAGGAAAAGGGCCCGAAACAAGAAGCACTGCGGTTCAGAGCCCAGGAGCGCAAGCATCCGGCTCATCAACTGGTTCGGGGTAGAGTCGCCGAGGCCTGGTAGTGAAAGAAGCCTACGGGCCCTCTCCTCCCCAGACAGGCCGTAAGCCTGCAGCAAGCGGCCCTTAATGGTTGAGTACTTGCCGGTCTGTGGTGGGTTCCCCAGCAGGTCGAGAACTTCGGTGGCGGTGGAGCTTGCTAGTGCTGAGACTACGTGGAGGTACCTTTCTTCATCGTCTTGAACCCTGTGAAGGGTGAATTGGGCCTCCGTGTGCGCGAACCAAGCTGGTGCTTGGTGTTCCCAGAAGGTGGGGAGCTTCAAGGACGCGGCGCCGGCCGACATCGGGCTGCTGCTGGTTGCCATCGGGTCGTTGCTGGCCTCTGTAGGGCTACGTGAGTCGGGGGCTTCGGCCGCCGACATTCGGGGTCACCAATGTGGGAGACTACAGTCTCCCACGTAAAGAAATAGGCAACACAGCGAGCTACAAGAAATAGGTCTTTACTCCAACTCTCACAATACAGTACTGAATTCGTAAAGCCTGCGAACCTGTGATGACTCACGGATTGGTCACCTGCTGGAACCTGATTGGTTTTCCTTCTCTCAGCAGCAGGCAAGTCTGAACATGCCTTATTCCTCTCAGCTTGCAACTGTCTTGTGGGGGGAGGGGAATACAGCAGTTAAAAGGGGATTATACAGGTTTATCTACATACACACAGTGTTTCCCCAGTGTGGCAAAGCGAACAAATGCTTAGCTACACCAGTGTAAACGTTATTTGTGCTGGTGTAAATGGACTTTTTCCACCCTGTCAATGGCACAATTATGGGGCTTGTCCTAGAAACCATCATCATCTAGGGGCTTATCCTTGAGGACGTTGCCACAACGAGCTTCCTCCAATCGTTATTTAAAACCATGGCCTCCTAGGTATTATGATGTGGCAACAGCCTGCAATCATTTCCCACTATAATTATTGGCAGGGTGCTTGGAAGCCATTCGATAGCCATTTTGAGCTCAGCCATCAAGGTATGGCACAACCAAGGTTGAAGAGATTAAAAGACAAGTTAAATAAAGAACAACTGTTTAGATGATGCCAAGCTCGGGTTTAAATGCTGAAGATTGTAGGAGAAAGGAGAAACTGACAGGGGTAAGGAGTTTCAGAGTTTTAAAGAAGAGTTATTGTAGGAGACTGTGCAATGAATCTTAATTTGAACACGCGCTGATTCAGTGGGGGAAGAGGGAAAGCATATAGACAGAAAAAGGAAACTTTTGACTTCTGTCTGGTCTCCATTTGAATCCACATTCTAAATGTGAAAGGACAGTGTGCTAACCCATTGCACAATCTAGTTCCCCATCCAATGCTTTCATTATAAACAGACCACTTCTGACTGCACTGCTACTTAATAGTATCTGTTTTAGTAATAGTACTGGAGAAATTAATGGGACTGAAAGCCGATAAATCCCCTGGACCTGATGGCCTACATCCTAAGGTTTTGAAAGAGGTGGCTATAGAGACAATGGATACATTGGTTGTCATTTTCCAAAATTCCATAGATTCTAGAATAGTTCCTGCGGATTGGAAGGTAGCAAAGTAACCCCGCTATTTAAGAAAGGAGGGAGAGAGAAAATGGGGAACTACAGACCAGTTAGGGAAAATGCTAGAATCTATTATTAAGGACTTGGTAACAGAGCACTTAGAAAATAATAATAGGATTGGGTAGAGTCAACATAGATTTATGAAAGGGAAATCGTGTTTGACAAATCTGAGAGTTTTTTGAGGTTGTAACTAGCAGAATAGCTAAGGGGGAACCAGTGGATGTGGTGTATTTGGATTTTCAGAAGGAATTTGATAAGGTGCCACACAAGGGGTTATTAAACAAAATTAGGGCTCATGGGATTGGGGGTAATATACTAGCATGGATTGAGGATTGGTTAACAGACAGAAAACAGAGAGTAGGAATAAACGAGTCATTTTCGGGTTGGCAGGCTGTAACTAGTGGGGTACTGCAAGGATCAGTGCTTGGGCCTCAGCTATTCAAAATCTACATCAATGATTTGCTTGAAGAGACCAAATGCAATATATCCAAGTTTGCTGATGATACAAAGCTGGGTGGGAATGTAAGTTGTGAGGAGGATGCAAGGAGGCTTCAATGGGATATAGATAGGCTTAATGAGTGGGCAAGAACATGGCAAATGGAATATAATGTGGAGAAATGTGAAGTTAGGAAAAATCGAAAAGTAGAGTTTTTTAAATGGTGAGAGATTGGGAAATGTTAGTGTTCAGAGGGACCTGGGTGTCCTTGTACACAAATCACTGAAAGTTAACATGCAGGTACAGCAAGCAATTAGGAAAGCAAATGGTATGTTGGCTTTTATTACAAGAGGATTTGAGTATAAGAGTGACAACATCTTACTGCAATTATACAGGGTCCTGGTGAGACCACACCTGGAGTATTGTGTACAGTTTTGGTCTCCTTACCTAAGGAAGAATATACTTGCCATAGAGGGAGTGCAACGAAGGTTCACCAGACTGTTTCCTGGGATGGGGGGATTGTCCTATGAGGAGAGATTGAGTAGGCCTATATTCTCTAGAGTTCAGAAGAATGAGAGGTGATCTCATTGAAGCATACAAAATTCTTACAGGGTAGACGTAGGTGCACTAACAATGACAATAAAGTTGATTATGATATGATTATTATGATTATGATGTTTCTCCTGGCTGGGGAGTCTAGAACCAGGGGTCACAGTCTCAGAATAAGGGGTCGGCCATTTAGGACTGAGTTGAGGAGAAATTTGTTCATTCAGAGGGTGGTGAATCTTTGGAATTCTCTACCCCAGAGGGCTGTGGAGGCTCAGTCGTTGAGTATATTCAATACAGAGATCGATAGATTTTTGAATATTAAGGGTATCAAGGGATATGGGGATAGTGCAGGAAAGTGGAGATGAGGTAGAAGATCAGCCATGATCTTATTAAATGGCGGAGCAAGCTTGAAGGGCCAAATGGCCGACTCCTGCTCCTATTTCTTATGTTCTTATGTTCTTAACTCTCCTGTCTTTAGGCTGGTGGAGTTTCACTTGTTAATATACTGCATGAAGAAGCAGCAAAAGTATTTCGGAATGTGACCAAAGATGAGTTAGTATTACATATCGAGAGGCAGGTAAGGAACAATTTAAAAAACCATGAAATCATTCTTTGTGACACATTTTTGTGAATAAAGTCAGCTAGAGCAACTGATATTTGGTAACACAACAAGACCTCCCCTCATAAAGACCATAGCACACCCAAACAGAGGAAGAAGCAGGCTCTTTACAAGAAGGCAAATGAGCTCCACCCTATCCCACCCAGGCACCAAAAGCACAGCAACCCAAACCAACTCCCCTCCAGGACAAGGTAGGTCAACCCCCTCAACACCCTGATTAACTATGCCAATAGACCAATTGTATAAATATATGTTCACTCAATCACCATGTCAGCAAAATGTGTGGCACCTCCACCAACATGAAAACCAATGTCAAATTCTGAATACATAAAAAAATTGTAGAATAGTACTCTTTATTTTTGCATATGCAGGTTTAGTAATAGCGAAGTATTGTGTATGTACAACTTTTATAGAGACATTTTCACAAAGAAACAGCATAGAGCCAAGTTTTGGAACTTTTACTTTCTGCCTTCCCTGTGCCATTGGTGCCAACCTGTTCTCCCCGGTTGTGTATTTAAGCAAAGCATATAGATTACCCACACAGCAACTAGACAGCATGTGATGATCCCAGGATATTCAAAGCAAAAGTAGTGATATACTGGACACTACAGAGAGATAAAGAAACATTTCTTTGTTGACGAACAGTTTTGGGCCTCCCAGTTCACACCACGTATCATCCTCTGCGGAGAGAGTGAGCAGGTGATGTTCTCTTAGCGCTGAAATTAGCCACGAGGAGGTTTGCGAGCAAACCGTGGAGACTCTTCCTTCAATTATTTATCTTTCTCTGTGTGGAAAGCATGTTCTCTGCTCGTCAATTTTCTTTGACAGCACACATAATATTGGTAATCCATTGTGTGCAGATTTATGGGGCAAAACTTTGTCCTTACCACAAAAGCTGCAACCAACAAGCTAAGTTTTTAAAATATACTTATCTGAACGTAGAGCGAGGAGGAGCAGGATTGCTCCTCCCGAATCCATATTCAAAGAACGGGGGCCGCCTCAGGCAACCGATTTTTTTCTCCCGCTCCCCCGCCCCCATCGTCCCATTGACACAGATTGCCCCTCCCCCGGGTCACCACTATCTCTGCCCCCTGGCCGCCACTACCTCACTCCTGGTCAACGCTACCTCCCGACGCGACCGCAGCAACCCGACCTGGTTGCCCCCCCCCTTCCCGATTATCCCCCTTCCTCATTAACTGAGGGCCGCTACGATGCCGGCAGTGGCCCAATCTTCCAGCGAGCTGCCTGTTGTTCTCTGCAGCTCGCCAGCTCCATTGACGTTGAGGCCCGAGACCCAATATCGGATGCACCTCAGGCCTCACCATTCAGGCACGCTCAAATTTCTAGGCTCCTGTGTCACACAAACATACATTTATAAAACTATTTGACATGAATCAGTCATTCATGAAAGAAAGACTTATGAAATAATACTGAGCGGCCTACAGGTGGCACTGTCCAGGGAGAGTATAAATACTCAGGCACGGGCCCAGCTTGCGCAGGATATTCTTAACAGGAACTAGTGAAGGACACAACTAGACCTCCATGTTGTAAAACAGTTGATTAAAGCTTTGTTTAACGCTTAGACCAAGTCCCTAGTAGTGGCATAGTGGTTAGTAGTGCCTAGTAGTTTTCTTACATCACTATTCATGTGATGTTTTTCAGGTTGGATACAAGCTTGACGATGATGCCTATGCAACAGCCGAATGGAAGCCGTCACAATGCTGGCAGGTCATTTGAATATCTTCCCCTGTGTATTAAAACAAAGTGATACAAATTTCACTGTACTTCTTTCCCTCAGGTTCCCATCTATCTACAATATATTAAAAAGAATACATCCAGACATGCAGAAATTACACTGCAGACTTTATTACAGATGCAAACAAACTTAAAAAAAAAGAGAAAAAAGCAGTTACATAATGCTAGGTGCTCCTGACCTGGAGCCAGAACTGAAGAGCACTTTACAATTTTTGAAGTTCCCTGACCAAACTACAATTAAAGTCTGAGTGATTTCACCTTGTATTTTCTTAACAAGAAGACTTTATTGCTTTAAAGAGACACAGCTCCACCCTGACAGAATAGTACATTGTGTTTGACATGGTATACAACTCCCTTCCTTACAAAGCAGCATATCATCTGACTTACCTTGAACAATGCCACAGGAGATCTGTTAGTATTTTAAAATGGTGCGGTGCGTGCAGACCAGAATGATGCCGGGGCTTAGAGGGTTAAATTATGAGGACAGGTTGCATTAACTTGGCTGGTATTCCCTTGAATATAGAATATTGAGGGGTGATGTGATCGAGGTGTTTAAGATGTTAAAAGGGTTCGATAGGGTAGGTACAGAGAAGCTGTTTCATCTGGTGGGGGAATTCAGGATGAGGGGACATAATAAAATTAGAGATAGGCCATTTAGGAGGGAAATCAGGGAGCACTTTTGCACACAAAGGGTAGTAGAAATCTGGAATTCTCTCCCCCAAAAGGCTGTGGATACTGGAACAATTGGAGCTTTCAAGACTGGGATCGATAGATTTTTGTTAGGTAAGGGTATTGAGGGATAGGGAGTTGAGGTACAGATCAGCCATGATCGTATTGAATGGTGGACAGGCCCGAGGGGCTGAATGGCCTACTCCTGTTCCTATGTTAGGTTTTCAGAGAACGCTGTTCCTTGTTCTAAAAACATGTACTTGTCTAAAACTCTCAAATGAGGTGAAAATTCCCATTAAATATAATGAAGAAAGGTTAAATCCAGGAGCAGCAGCACATTATTAATAGATCCAGACATCGGCCGCGATTTCGCCTACCAAGGCCGGCTCAGTGCGGCCGAGATAGGCAGCGGGTTGCGACACCATTCCCGGCTCCATCCCACTCTGTGTGAAGAATTTTCCGTTGATTGGGCTTGTTAAGTCCGCCCTGCGAGGTTCCCGGCCAATTAATAGGAAGTGGGTCTGATGACGTCATTTGATGACACATCATCAGCCGGTTTCCTTAAGGGGGCCATGTCCAAATTGATTTTGACAGTTCTGCTGTCAGTGTTCTACAGCATTGAGGTGCTGCAGACACTGACGAGCACTGCACAAAGGTGCACGGCTGCACCCAGGCTCTCCCATGACTCCCTCCATATGCTTATGGAGGGAGTCACAGCATGCAGGGAGGTTCTCTTCCCTTCCTATGGGCAGCCTGGTTGCACATTGCACAGGAGGGCACAAGCAAGGATGTCATCAGGAAGATCAGGCTGCAGTGGCGCAAGCCTTTCAATGATCTCAGTAGATCACGAAACGTTAATGCCAAGTCACACTCAACCTCATCCTGCTGTGCCACTCATCACATCCCCATCACTCTGCCTTCCCTACCCTACTCCTGCACATCTTTACTCACACCAACTTACCTTGCACCTCCACCCATCCCTCTCTATCTACATTATCACTTCCCCATCTCACTAGCCAACCCTCACACTCACCCTCATCCTACTGCAAGCATACCAACTAAGAATACACAAGGGTAGGCACTTGGGTGGTTTAGCCAATGTTCATGTGAAGTTTCTGGTAATGTGCTATCAAACATTGAAATCTTTATTTTCAACACTTTGCTTTCTTGGACAGATTTATGTGCACCTTTGGAAGTGGCTTAGTGAGTTGCAGTGAATGGTGAGACGTAAGGGTACCCCCACGCAATGGTGATGAGTGTGAAAGGAATGGCTTGGACTTTGTGGGAAGCTTTTTTTTATTCGTTTATGGGATGTGGGCATCGTTGGCAAGGCCAGCATTTATTACCCATCCCTAATTACCCTTGAGAAGGTGGTGGTGAGCCTCCTTCTTGAACCGCTGCAGTCCGTGTGGTGAAGGTACTCCCACAGTGCTGTTAGGGAGGGAGTTCCAGGATTTTGACCCAACGACGGTGAAGGATCGGCGATATACTTCTAAGTCAGGATGGTGTGTAACTTGGAGGGGAACTTGGAGGTGGTGGTGTTCCCATGCGCCTGCTGCCCTTGTCCTTCTAGGTGGAAGAGGTCGCGGGTTTGGGAGGTGCTGCCGAAGAAGCCTTGGCGAGTTGCTGCAGTGCATCTTGTAGATGGTACACACTGCAGCCACGGTACGCCGGTGGTGGAGGGAGTGAATGTTTATGGTGCTGGTGTAGGGTGGTGCCAACCTGGCGCGTCATGTGGCAGCCAGGGTGTACAGCATCAAATGAAGTAAATCTGGCCATGGTGAGGCCATTGCTGGCATCCTGCACAGCAACATAGTCGGGTGCTGATGCCCTGTGTCCTGTGCAGCATCAGGTGATTGCGGAGAAGGGTGTTGGTGGTGCTCGTGGTCCTGGTGATGTTGGTGTTGGGGCTGATCTTGGTGGGATTCTGAGGACCAAGGTGAGATTTTTTCAAGGGCACCAATGCTGCTGGAATAGATAAGTTGAGATGACAGAAGCGATCTGTCAATGGTGAGAGAGGTTGCTCCAAGGAGGTGACAGTGGATAGGGAGTTTACTCCAAACACTTCCAAACTGCATAAAGCTCAAAAGTCGGTTCCAAATCATGAAGGCTCCGGCTACTATGATTGGGAAGTGTGCAGCTGTGAAATGGTAGGTTTTATACCACTGTTGCAGCTGTCACCTATTCACAGCAATGGAGAGTCATTGAGAACCCAACATACTTACCTGACATGATACCCGCTCTCCGGGAACCTTGTTAAAAACCTGGTAAAATGGTAACTACAAGGAAAAATGGTGCTTAACTACCTTTTAACAAGCTTTCAAGTATGTAATACAAAAGCAAAATACTGCAGATGCTGGAAATCTGAAATAAAAACAGAAAATGCTGGAAATACTCAGCAGGTCAGGCAGCATCTGTAGAGTGAGAAACAGTTAACGTTTCAGGTCGATGACCCTTCATTAGAACTATCTAAATTAGGTAAATTAAGTATATACATTGGCTGACCCGCCGCTTGGTGTTGGGTCTGTTCAGGGATGACAGACCCAACACTTGGGAAACTGACAAGGAGGCGGGTTTACAGCGGGATACCGACCCCCTGTCAATCTTTGTGATTTTGACAGTGGACCCGCCTCCAAACCCGCACTCTGAGCGCCAGTAAAATTCCGGCCATCATTTTTATTTATTCCAACTCCCATTTTCTCCCCTATATAGACTAATCCATGCTTATATAAGATTCCACAGGTGCTGATTGCTTCACTCATTCTTTGAGAGGGTGCCTCACTTATTCTTCGGAGGTGGTTAAATTCGTCTTGTGCAGTAGCACAAAATGGGTGATAGTGTATCAGTTAACCCTTTGAAAAGAAAATCGGGTGGAGTGTAAAGCGAGCTGCCGATTCGTTATTTTCACTACAGCTCCAGATGAATTTCACCCTCTTCATGTCTAAACCTAGACACTGAGGGCAGGATTTTCATTGGGCCGTGGAGTCGGGATTGGAGGCGTGTGGGGGTTTAAAATCCCGAAATTGGGGGTCCTGACCCCATCCTGCCCCCAACACGCCTCCATGCCAGTTTCAAAGGAGGCGGGTACCCGCCCCGCACTGGGACCCGCCTCCTGAGGCGGGAAGGGGATTAGTGCCAATTAACTGCCTGTTAACAGGTAGTTAACAGGCAGTTTTTAGCCTAATCCCTATTTTCATTGGTGAAATGTGGGATTCCCGACGGCTCCAAACCACGCCAAGTTAGCGAGGTGGGCCGTCAGGCTGAAGGGCTTGGAGGGGTCGAGATGTCCGGTGTTCAGGTGAGTGATGGGTGCATGAGTGCAGACGTAAGTGTGTTTGGTGTGTGTAAAGTGTTTAAATAAGTTTTACATACCTTTACAGCCTTCCTTCCTTCAGGTCTCAGGAGTCCCTCATCTCACCGGCACAGAAAGCAGAATGGCCGCGAGCTGTCAGAATCTGCAGCCTCTGCTTTCTGTTCCGGGGAGATCTCTAAATCATCCTGAGAGGAAGGAATTAACCTGGAGTACAGATTGTCAGTGTTTGACAGCTTCAAACAGCTGTGAAACGCTGATATTTCATCTGTCAAAAGGTATTGACAGATGAAATTTCAATCTGTGACGTCACCTGCTGCCGGGTGGCCCTTAATTGGCCTGCTGAGCCCGCTGGGCGGGCTCAACGAGGTCAATCAAGTCTAAATCGCGTGGGTTGGCTAGAACTCGATGGAGGCGGGACTACAACCCCAAAAGTTGTAGTCTCGCCTCCTCAATGAAAATCCAGCCCTGACTCTAGGGCTACCTACTGTAGAGAGCATCACAGCCAAACCCAATACTTTCCTCAGCGACACCCACGCTGAGATTGGCTAATTCAGCGGAGACCTGGAATCTTCTTGTTCTGTACGGGTCAACTCCACAGTAATGGTGCACCTAACCACAGCTAAGTCATTGTCGGGGTGGCAGGGGGGGCTTTAGGTGACAGCTTAACGCAGAAATTCAGTCAGTTCCATTGATATTCAGAAACTGCTGAGGTTTCGTTCTTCCACAATAAGATGACATCAGAACCAACGGATTGAACTCTTGCCCTGTAACACGTTGCCATTTAAGTATTATATACAATATTCAGTGTGTTTGAGAGCTGTTGAGTAAAATACCGAGATTGTATTGAACTCATTAAAGCCAAAGTCCAAAGATAGGGTGTCAGCAGTCACTTACTTCAGTGGCAAGCAAAAAGTTTCCTACTGAAGTCTGAGCACAGTTAATCATTTGCAAAAGCTGCACAGTGCCATAAAAACAGGGCAGTGGTTGAAACAGCACCAAGAACTATGACTGAACAGCAACGATGACCCAGTCTGTGTGCTATTGGAGGGCTGAGGATAAGAGATTGAACGAGTGGTGACAACTGTGTCGTTTACTGTCTGATCAACCCACTAATCTTCAATTCCTCGATACAATTGAGTGTTAGGGCAAGTGAACTGGCACGATATCCTGCAAATTTTTGCCTTTAACCACCGGTCATACAGTTTGCTGCCTCACCATTGCAAGCCTGCACAAACAAAAATCCCAAAGGCTGTGAAACTGCTAAGCCATAACAAATCATTTTTTTGCAACAAATTGCTGGTTCAAATCATCATCCATTATTGTTTAGTTCCAGCTTGTGCATGTAATAATAAAGAAACACTACTTTCTACCCTAATCTCCTAACTCCCTGTTTTTATTCATGGCAGTCCTCCGCAAAGAAACCTCAAAAATGGCGTCATCGTTCAAGGACGTTTTACACAGGCAGACTACCGTGGATCATCCTAGCAACTTCTGTAGTGACCGTAATCGTCATGATGGGGGCACTGAAAATCACAACAGTAAAGAAATGAAATAAATCCTCATTTATTTATGTGATAACCTACACGATTGCCAGTATCTTTATTCTTTTGTTGTACTCAGGCAGCCATGCCAAGCTAAGTGAAGATAAAACGATGTGTTGCAGGAAATGGAAGTATGGTATAAAAAATGCAAATCTGAAATAACGGAAATAAGACCAGGAATGTACAGCCAAGATTGGTCAGCGTCTGCAAGAGAAAGATAGGTTATCATTTCAAATAGAGGTGCTGTGTCAGAAACATAGAAACATAGAAGATAGGAGCAGCAGTATGCCATTCGGCCCCTCGAGCCTGCTCCGCCATTCAATGCGATCATGGCTGATCATCCAAATTCAGTACCCTGTCCCTGCTTTCTCCCCATATCCCTTGATCCCTTTAGCCTTAAGAAATATATTCAACTCCTTTTTGAATATATTTAATGAACTGGCCTCCACCGCCTTCTGTGGTAGAGAGTTCCACAGGTTCACCACTCTCTGGGTGAAGAAATTCTTCCTCATTTCTGTCGTAAATGGCCTACCCTTTATCCTTAGACTGTGTCCCCTGGTTCTGGACTCCCCGACCATCGGGAACATCCTTCCTGCATCTAGTCTGTCCAGTCCTGTTAGAATTTTATAAGTTTCAGTGAGATCACCTCTCATTCTTCTAAACTCCAGCGAGTACAAGCCCAATCGACCCAATCTCTCCTCATACGTCATTCCTGCCATCCCAGGTATCAGCCTGGTGAATCTTCGCTGAACTCCTTCCATGGCAAAAACAACCTTCCTCAGATAAGGCGACCAAAACTGCACACAATACTCAAGATGTGGTCTCACCAAGGCCCTGTACAACTGCAGCAAGACATCCTTGTTCCTGTACTCAAACCCTCGCTACGAAGGCCAACATACCATTTGCCTTCTTAACTGCCTGCTGCACCTGCATGCTTACCTTCAGCGACTGGTGCACAAGGACACCCAGGTCTTGTTGCACTTCCCCTTCTCCCGATCTATTGCCATTTAGATAATCTGCCTTCCTGTTTTTGCCACCAAAGTGGATAACCTCACATTTATCCAAGTTATATTGCATCTGCCATGTTTCTGCCCAATCACCCATGTCCAAATCATCCTGGAGTTTCTCGACATCCTCCTCACAGCACACACGCCCACCCAGCTTTGTGTCATCTGCAAATTTGGAGATATTACATCTAGTTCCCTTGTCTAGATCATTAATATATATTGTGAATAGCTGGGGTCCAAGGACCGATCCCTGCGGTACCCCACTAGTCACTGCCTGCCACTTGGAAAAAGAGCCGTTTATTCCAACTCTTTGCTTTCTGTCTGCCAACCAGTTCTCTATCCAAGTCAATACCTTGCCCCCTGTAATGTATACAACATTGAAGGGACTACTTTGTTTTGCAGATGTACATCCTTAGTTGCGAGCGTATATAACAGACGCATATCAATTTGTATAGTCAGTGCCGAAGTTCCAGTTACCCAGTAAAGATCACTTGAAGTTACTCTCAGTCTCTGCTGCTTTATTATTCTATGTAGTTGTGTAGAGCGGTACAAACACAACAAATTGGCGATGAGAATTATGAACCTACGTCTTCCTATTCTGGCATCGCATCCAGAGGACACCGAAATTTGGAAGAAAGGAGCGAGAAGGTAGAGAAAACGGAGCATGTTTGCTAAGCTAGGCAGGGGATACGTAAGTCAAGTCAAGTGCACAGGACTTGCATGACGCTAGCTAACTAGTAAAGAAAGAAAAACGGGTTTGGAAAAAAGAAATGGCAATGATTGGCATGACTGCAGCATTTGATAGCAGCATTGAAGACTGGGCAACTTACATTGAAAGAGTGGAGTTGTACTATGAGGCTAACGGAGTGGAGGTAGAAAAGAAAGCCACTGTTTTGCTGAGTGTTATGGGCGCAGAGACATACGGGCTGCTACGTAGTTTATTAACCCCTGAAAAGCCAGCAAACAAAACATTCAAACAAATAGTGGACACACTCCAAGATCATTTAAGCCCCAAACCACTACTCATAGCTGAAAGATTTAAATTCCATAAACGGAACCAGAGCAAAAATGAAAGCATTTCTGAATATTTGGCAAAGTTGTGCAAATTATCAGAACATTGTCAATTTGGAGTGGGCTTATCAGACGCATTGAGGGACAGATTTGTGTGTGGCATGCAAAGTGAAAGCACACAAAAGAAGCTCTTGTCTGAAAAAGACCTCACATTGGAGAAGGCTCTGAGTATTGCAATATCAATGGAAGCAGCAACACGTGGCGCTTTAGAAATTCAACAAAAATCCCTGGAATATTCAACGAATAAAATGTCACTGAAACAAGAAAAGAAGTGCTAGTGCTGTGGCAAAATGTCACATGACCACAATGACTGTTGGTTTAAAGACAAAGGCCTAGAAATTGGGTTGAGGCGCTAAAGTGGCGCCAAGTTCGCCTGGGCGCTGATTTTTGCGCCGCGTTCGGAGCATTAACGAACGTCAGAAATTCAGTTTCAGCACCCCTAGAGGGAGACGGGGCAAGGCTCGAGGCGCTCCACGTCCCTCTTAGGGCGCTGAAACTGAATATCGCAGCACAACGTGCTGCAGCGCCACACGCTGCGGCACGGCACGCTGCGGTACTGCAGGCCTTCCTCCCATTGTTAAGGGGGAGGGGCCTGCAACAGCGCGATCCCCGATCGCGAGTGCCGGCAAAAGAGCCCGGCACCGAGGAGAAGTGCCGGGCTCTCGGGGAAACAGCCGGCAATGCTGCGGGGGGGGGGGTCAGGAGGCCGGGGACGGAGGTGCTGGCAGGCGGCCGCCGAAAAAGGCGGCCACCCCGCACCTCCACCTTAACTTGCGTCACTGCCGGCACAGCAAGGCCCTGTGAACCGGGCGCGGGTAGCGAACGGTGCTACAGCGGCGTTCGCTACCAAATATCGCGATCGGGGCGCTAATGGGGCGCTGCGCACACCGATGACATCATCGGTGGCGGCGCAGCACAACAGGCTAACGCCACCATTAGCGCCCCCGCTGAATATCGTGGGAGGCGCGGCCAGTGGCGCTACAGCCACTGACTGCCCTCTTTAGGCGCTAATAGGTGGCACTACATACCCAATTTCTCCCCCAAAGACTGCAGACAATGTGGCAGACGAGGGCACATTGAAAGAGTCTGCAAAGCAAATAAGAAGCCAAAAACTGATACAATACAGAGTAACAAAAAGGTACATCAAGTGACTGAAAACAAGAAACCTTTCAAAGATAGATACAAGAAGGTACACTACGTGACTGGAAACAGTTCAGAGAAAGAAAAAAGTGACACAGACTCAGAGGAAGAGGATCTGGCTTGTCTAAAACTACACAGTGTGAAAGAAACAGAGGATCACAGAATAATATGGATTACTCCAGAAGTGGCAGGGGTTAGGCTGAAAATGGAGTTGGACACAGGCTCAGCTTTAACAGTGATCTCTGTACATGACTACAAACGACTGTTTTCACACATACCGCTAAGGCCAACTAAAGTACTGTTAAAGACATACACAGGACAAAGAGTGTGCCCCAAAGGTAAAATAAAAGTGACAGTGACATACAAAGAAAAAAAAATACCGCAATTGAACCTCTATGTAGTGGAAAATGGAGGACCACCATTGCTGGGACACGAATGGCTCAGGAAAATACAGTTGGATTGGCACACCATCCAAGCACTGTTTGTGTCAGCAAAGGAGGACAGCAACGCCACTCCTGAGAGACTGTCACAAATACTCTCTGACTCTCAGGAAGTGTTCAAGAAGGGAATAGGAGGAGAACGCAAATCCAAAGTTCCACAAGGCCAGACCAGTGCCTTATGCAATTCGCCCTTCAGTAGAAGCATAGCTGGAGAACTTGGAGCAGTTAGGGGTCCTGTCCAAGGTGGATTGGAGTGAATGGGCCACACCTATAGTTCCAGTGATGAAGAAAACCTCCAGCACAAAACCAGGAAAGCCAAGAAAAGTGCGCATCTGTGGAGACTTTAAAGTGACTGTTAACCCAGTCCTCCACACAGTACAGTACCCATTGCCTCGTATTGAGGACATCTTTGCTTCCCTGTCAAGAGAGGAACGCTTCACAAAGATTGACTTGGCCCAGGCCTATCTCCAAATGGAAATTGATGATGCATCAAAGAAGTACCTGACAATAACTACGCACAAAGGCCTTTACCAGTACAATCGGCTGGTATTCGGAATAGCATCAGCTCCTGCAATCTGGCAAAGGGCAATGGACCAAGTCCTGCAGGGGATCCCAGGTACTCAGTGTTATCTTGATGACATCATCATTACTGGCAAGAATGACAACGACCACCTTTCCAACCTCGAACAGGTGCTCATCAGGTTACGGGAGTATGGGCTCCGAGCGAACCGAGACAAGTGTGAGTTTTTCAAAAAGGAAATCTCATACTGTGGACATGTGATTGACAAGGACGGTTTACACAAGTCTCCAGACAAGATTGAAGCTGTGATTAATGCACCAACATCTGAAAATGTGTCTCAGTTGAGATCATATCTTGGACTGGTGAACTACTATCACAAGTTCTTGCCCAACCTATCCACAGTGTTACATCCATTAAATGCACTGCTACAGACAGGGTCACAATGGAAGTGGAGTGACAGCTGTGAACAAGCTTTTCAAGAGAGTAAAAGACTCATTACTTCAGAAGAGGTGCTAGCTCACTTTGACCCATCCTTACCTATTCGACTGGCATGTGATGCTTCACCCCATGGCATTGATGCCGTGTTGTCACATGAGTTCCCAGACGGCTCAGAAAGACCAATAGCCTTGGCCTCAAGATCATTGACTACAGCTGAACGCAATTATGCACAGATTGACTGAGAAGCCCTCAGCCTTGTGTGGGGAGTCAAGAAATTCAACCACTACTTGTATGGTCAACAGCTTATACTGTTAACTGACCACCAGCCTCTCGTTTCAATCTTCAACCCAAGGAAGGGCGTTCCAGTGATGACGGCACAACGGCTGCAACGATGGTCACTCTTCCTAGGGGCTCACCTGTATGACATTGAATACAAGGAGACCAAGCAACATGGCAACGCCGATGGTTTGTCACGTTTACCTCTGCCGACCTCAGAGAGAACTACAACAGTTGACTCAGCAGAAGTATTTCACACAACAATAGTTGAGCAGCTACCAGTGATAAACTCCCTCATTGAAAGAGAAACACGCAATGACCCTACATTGTCAAAAGTTTATGACATCACTGTGAAGGGATGGCCAGCGCATGGTGACTCATTGTTTCCAGCATTCTCAGCTAGGAGGGAGCAGTTATCAGTGTGTTGGGGAACACTGATGTGCGGCTCACGAGTTGTGATTCCTCCCAAGCTTCGTAACCGAGTGCTAGATGAACTGTATGAAGGCCACTTAGGTATGGTAAAGATGAAAAGCCTTGCCCGTGGTTATGTGTGGTGGCTGGGAATTGACAAACTGATCGAGGACCTGACAAAGAGCTGCTCAGGATGTCAAAAGGTCCAGAACGCACCACCACAAGCCCCTCTCCATCCATGGGAATGGCCCTCATCACCATGGCAACGTGTGCACATCGACTTTGCTGGACCGTTCATGGACTCCATGTTCTTGATTGCAGTCGATGCACATTCCAAATGGCCCGAGGTCATTAAAATGAAATTAACCACATCTGAAAAGACCATTTCAGTTCTGAGGACCATGTTCGCTAGAAATGGCCTACCAGAACAAATCTGCACAGACAATGGACGACAATTTGTCTCTGACAAATTCCAAGGTTTCATGAGGAAAAATGGAATCAAGCACTACACATCTGCCCCGTACCATCCAGCTACAAATGGCTTGGCAGAAAGATTCGTACAGACTTTCAAGAAGGCCATCAAAGCAATGTACAGCGAGAATCTACCACTGCAACACAAGATAGACAATTTCCTCTTTGCTTATCGGAACGCAGTACACGCAGCCACTAATCAGACTCCAGCGATGATGTTTCTGAACAGGAACCTGAGATCTCGCATGGACCTTCTGAAACCGAATGTACGTCGTGATGTAGAGAACAAACAGTTCAAACATTTGAATGCTAAGCCAACAAGAAGCTTCAGTGTGGGACAGTCAGTTCTTGCTCGTGATTTCCGGACAGAAAAGTGGCAACCAGGTACAATATCCACAAGAGAGGGACCACTGATGTATACAGTGGATGTGGGAGAGAACGTTTTGAGACATCATGTGGACCAAATTCTGGATGTTCAGGTGGAAAACACCCCTATACCTCGCCCAGACTCACCTGACATGGAAACAGACACTCCTGATTCATCAGCATCAGCACCAGCCTCATCCACAACTGAGAGCTCTACCTGTGCTGATAGCTCACCTGATGCACCTGTACCTGTACAGTCTCATTCCCCAAAGCAAAAGAGTCTGGAGAGACGTTACCCAGAGAGGCAGAGGAGGCCTCCCAGAGACTTGACTTGTAAAAGGGCTGCTGACAAAATAAAATGTTATGTTGGAATTTGAATTTTGTTACTTTTAAGAAAACAAAAAGGTTACTGTAAAGACAGGCTCTGTATGTTAATTATAGAAATTTTGCGTTAATATACTATTAAACTAAAGGGGGAGGAAGTGTAATGTACACAACATTGAAGGGACTACTTTGTTTTGCGGATGTACATCCTTAGTTGCGAGCGTATGTAACAGGCGCGTATCGATTTGTATAGTCAGTGCCAAAGTTCCAGTTACCCAGTAAAGATCACTTGAAGTTACTCTCAGTCTCTGCTGCTTTATTATTCTATGTAGTTGTGTAGAGCGGTACAAACACAACACCCCCAATCCCATGTGCCTTAACTTTACACGCTAATCTCTTATGCAGGACCTTATCAAAGGCCTTCTGAAAGTCCAGATACACCACATCCACTGGTTCTCCCTTATCTATTTTACCAGTTACATCCTCAAAAAATTCCAGTAGATTAGTCAAGCACGATTTACCTTTTGTGAATCCATGTTGACTTTGTCCGATCCTGTCACTGTTTTCCAAGTGCTCTGCTATTACATCTTTTATAATGGACTCTAGCATTTTCCCCACTCCCGATGTCAGGCTTACTGGTCTGTAATTCCCCGTTTTCTCTCTACCACCTTTTTTGAATAGTGGGGTAACATTAGCTACCCTCCAATCCATGGGTACTGTTCCAGATTCCATTGAATGTTGGAAGATGATCAGCAATGCATCTTCTATTTCTAGGGCCACTTCCTTAAGTACCCTAGGACGTAGATTATCAGGCCCTGGGGATTTATCAGCCTTCAATCCCATTAATTTCTGTAACACCATTTCCCTACAAATACTGATTTCTTTCAGTTCCTCCCTTTCATCAGATCCTACGTTCCCCGGCATCTCTGGGAGGTTATTTGTGTCCTCCTTTGTGAAGACAGAACCAAAACATGTATTTAGTTGGTCTGCCATTTCTTTGTTCCCCATTATAAATTCTCCTGATTCTGACTGCAAGGGACCTACGCTTGACTTCACCAATCTTTTTCTCTTCACATATCTATAAAAGCTTTTACAGTCAGTTTTTATGTTCCCTGCAAGCTTACTCTCATATTCTATTTTCCCATTCTTAATTAATCCCTTTGTCCTCCTTTGTTGAATCCTAAACTGCTCCCAATCCTCGGGATTATTGCTTTTTCTGGCCAATTTATATGTCCTCTCCTTGGATCTTATGCTATCCCTAATTTCCCTTGTTAGCCACAGTTGAGTCACCTTTTTTGTTTTATTTTTATGCCAAACTGGGATGAACAAATTCTGTAGTTCATCCATGCGGTCTTTGAATGTTTGCCATTGCCTATCCACTGTCAACCCTTTGAGTGATATTCCCCAATCAATCCTACCCAACTCACGCCTCAGACCATCATAGTTTCCTTTATTTAAATTTAGGACCCTAGTCTCTGAGTCAACTACTTCATTCTCCATCTTAATGAAGAATTTGATCATATTATGATCGCTCCGACCCAAGGGGCCTCGTACAACAAGATTGCTAATTAATCCTTTCTCGTTACATAATACCCAGTCTAAGATGGCCTGATCTCTGGTTGGTTCCTCGACATATTGGTCCAGGAAACCATCCCGTAAACACTCCAGGAATTCCTCCTCCACAGTATTGTTACTAATTTGGTTAGCCCAATCTATATGTAGATTAAAGTCACCCATGATGACTGCTGTGCCCTTATTGCACGCTTCTTTAATTTCCCTCTTAATGCCATCCCCAACCTCCGCCTTACTGTTTGGAGGTCTATATACCACTCCCACTAACGTTTTCTGCCCCTTGGTATTTCTCAATTCTACCCATACAGATTCCACATCATCAGAGCTAATATCCTTCCTTACAATTATGTTAATCCCTTCTTTAACCAGTAATGCTACCCCACCTCCCTTTCCTTTTTGCCTATCTTTCCTGAATATCGAATACCCCTGGATGTTGAGTTCCCAGCCTTGGCCATCCTTGAGCCACGTTTCCATAATTCCAACCAAATCATATTCGTTTACCTCTATTTGCGCAGCCAATTCATCCACCTTATTACGAATGCTCCTCGCATTAAGACACAAAGCCTTCAGGCTTATTTTTTTAACGCTCTTAGACCTATTAGAATTATTATTCACGGTGGCATAGTGGTTAGCACTGTTGCCTCACAGCGCCAGGGACCCGGGTTCGAATCCGGCCTCGGGCGACTGTCTGTGTGGAGTTTGCACATTCTCCCCGTGTTTGCATGGGTTTCCTCCGGGTGCTCCGGTTTCCTCCCACAGTCCAAAGATGTGCGGGTTAGGTTGATTGGCTATGATAAATTGACCCTTAGTGTTAGGGGGATTAAATACGTGGGGTTTCGGGGATCGGGTGGGATATGTGTCGGTGCAGGCTCGATGGGCCGAAATGGCCTCTATCTGCACTGTGGGGTTTCTGTGATTTCTGTGATTTCTGTGATTATTTACTGTGGCCATGTTTGATTTAAACCGTTGATTTCTCTGACTGCCACTTTTGTTTTTCTCTTTCCTTTCTTTTGCTTTTATCCTTGTTTCCCTTTCCTCTGTCCCCCTGCTCAGGTTCCCAACCCCCTGCCATCTTAGTTTAAACCCTCCCCCAGAGCACTAGCAAACACTCCCCCTAGGACATCGGTTCCAGCCCTGCCCAGGTGCAAACCGTCCAGTTTGAACTGGTCCCACCTCCCCCAGAACCGGCTCCAATGTCCCAGGAACTTGAATCCCTCCCCAATGCACCATTCCTCTAGCCACGTATTCATCTGAAATATCCTTCTATTTCTACTTTGACTAGCACGTGGCACTGGTAGTAATCCTGAGATTACTACCTTTCAGGTCCTATTTTTTAATTTACCTCCTAACTCCCTATATTCAGCTTTTAGGACCTCATCCCGGTTTTTACCTATATCGTTGGTACCTATATGCACCACGACAACTGGCTGCTCACCCTCCCCTTCCAAAATGTTCTGCAGCTGCTCTGAGACATCCTTGACCCTTGCACCAGGGAGGCAACACACCATCCTGGAGTCTCGTTTGCGGCCACAAAAACGCCTATCTATTCCCCTTACAATAGAATCCCCTATTACTATAGCTCTACCCCTCTTTTTCCTCCCGTCCTGTGCAGCAGAGCCACCCCTGGTGCCAGGAAGTTGGCTGCTGCTGCCTTCCTCTGATAAGCCATCCCCCCCAACAGTACTCAAAGTGGTGTATCTGTTTGAGAGGGGGATGTCCACAGGGGACCCCTGCACTACCTGCTTGCACCTAGTACTCTGCCTGTTGGTCACCCCTTCTCTTTCTGCCTATCCAACCTCTACCTGCGGTGTGTCCAACTCCGTAAACGTGCTATTCACGACGTCCTCAGCATCGTGAACGCTCCAGTATGCATCCAATCGCAGCTCCAGCGCCGCAATGCGGTCTGTCAGTAGCTGCAGCTGGATACACTTCCTGCACACGTAGTTGTCAGGGACACAGGAAGTGTCCCTGAGCTCCCACATAGCGCAGGAGGAGCATACCACGTGGCCGGGCTGTCCTGCCATGACTTACCCTTTAATAAATTGAAATTAAATTAAATTAAATCAATCCCAGCAATTACACTACAGTTAAATGGTTTACCAACAGTCCCCGCTACACCAGAGAGACCTTAGCAACTATAAACCACAGAGTTAAAGTTTAAAAAGAGAGAAATACTCACCAACCAATCACTTATCTGCTTTCTGGTGACGTCGCACTTCGATTACTTTTTACTTCTCTCCCTCCCTCTGAGCTCGGAGACTGCAGATTAGTACGCCTCACCTGAACTCTGGCGCTTTTATCCCGCCTCTCGACCCTCGTTCCTCGCAGGTCCGCACTGCCGCCGCCGCCGCTGCTGCTGAACTGATGAAGTGCTACACACCTGAAAATTGATCTTTTCAGATACTGTCTGACTTGCTGTGGCCCTTCCAGCATTTGAAACTTCAGATTCATTTGCTCTGGGTGAACATAGAAACTAGGAGTCAGCCGTAGCTCAGTGGTAGCACTCTTGCCTCGAGCAACTAAGCAAATGCGGGGGAGCTGAGATCCTTTGGTATATCTGGAATGAATGATAGGACTGTTATATTTGGAGAAAAAAAACTTATCCTCAATTACGTGGCTCAGTGGGTAGCACCCTCGCCTCTGAGTCAGAACGTTGTGGGTTCAAGATCCCACTCCAGAGACCTGAGCACAAAAATCTATGCTGACACTCCAGTGCAGTACTGAGGGAGTGCTGCACTGTCGGAGATGCTGACTTTCGGGTGAGACATTAAACCGAGGCTCCGTCTGCTCTCTCAGGTGGATGTAAAAGATCCCATGGCACTATTTTGAAGAAGAGCAGGGGAGTTATCCCCGCTGTCCTGGCCGATATTTATTCCTCAATCAACATCACAAAAACAGAATATCTGGTCACTATCACATGGAGTTTACTGTGTGCAAATTGGCTGCCGCGTTTCCCACATTACAACAGTGACTACACTTCAAAAAGTACTTCATTGGCTGTAAAACGCTTTGGGACATCCAGTGGTTGTGAAAGGCGCTATATAAATGCAAGTCTTTTTTTTACAAGATGCATTCATCTTCAGCCTTACATGTGCATCTGGTGGTACTGGAATTCTTTATATTGGGCATAAAATAATGTACAATAGACAATATTGTGAAAGTTAATGACAAGTGTAATGCTAATTTAAAATGTGTACACTATAACCTTCTGTTATGAATACAGTAAAGAGGTTTTTTTTGTCAGCCACTTGCAGACTCCAAACCAAGTTAGTGCAAAATCCATTCCAGTAAAGTTCCTGTTTGTCCAATACAGAGTGCACACTTTCTTGCCTCTAGGGGCACACCGTACTTACCTAAACTCAGTATAACAAAGGAAAGAGATGTGTTTATGTAGATTAGAGGAAATACAGGAGTTTTGATTTCAAAAACAAGTTCTTGGCATCAGACCTGCCAGCAATGCTGAGCAATCTTTTAAGTGACCTTCAAACTTTTTGTCGAAAGATTATGCAGCGCTTCTGATTATCTGTGTATCGGCTACTTCGATGACTGTGGCCAATCACGATGAGCATAGAGTTTGATGGAAGTCGTGGCGAGGGAATGGAGCAAGTGATGGAAGGAAATGAGAGGGGCTTTTTGCATTTATTATTTATGGTGGTGGGGCAGTTATTTAGTGTGGCTTTATGATCTTGATACAGACTTTGACTGGGCTCCTTCATCCTCCTTTCTTGAGGGGGTGAAAGGAATTATAACCAGCTCATTGCGGTTAACAGACAGGAAGATTGAGTTACCACTGCTCATTTCAGTATTGTAGCTGAGGTGTCTACATATTTTGCCTGAAAAGTAGTGTATGGTTTGCTCCAGTAGAGACATTGGAATGATTCAGAGAAATTCACTCAGCAGAATATTAATGTGGGAGCAGCACTTTCAAAGCAAAGTATTTTAGAGGGCCTTTGGAACAGAAGCTGTGTAGCTTTCTCTTCCCTAGGCAAGGGGCACTGAATCCATTGCTGTAGCCACTGGCTAAGAGCAGCTAATTTAGTACAGAGCAGATAGCAAAGCTAGGAACTTCCTGATCTCCTTACACCTGTTCAATACCATACAGGGAAGTGGATTTATTAAACCACCAGGACAGTTTGCTTCATATGATTTTAATAAGCTCATACACAGTTAACCACTTACGTTTTCAATCAGCTAATTAATTAATTTTTCACACAAAGGGTACTGGAACTCACTCCCCTAAAAGGCTGTGGATGCTGAGGTCAATTGAAACTTTGAAGGCTGAGATCGATAGATTTTTGTTGGGTAAGGGTTTGGAGCAACAGTGGGTAAATAGAGTTGAGGTACAGATCAGCCATGATCTAATTGAATGGCGAAGTAGGCTTGAGCGGCTGAATGGCCTACTCCTGTTCCTATGTTCCTAAGTGAGTTGTAATCATGTAAGAATACTTATATATTGCAAGCATTGATTATTCCCTCATTTTGTTAATACAGAAAAGTGGGTATTGAAGTTGAGAATTAAATCTGACTAGCATGAGTGTCACATTGGGATGAATTTTGCGGTAAATATAATGGCGAGGCTAACAGCACTAACTGTTATTAAAGTGTAAATCGGACAGCAACTTCCAGCAATTGCACATGCGCAGCTAAATGCAGAAATCAGGAAGTTGCTGTCCGAGATGCCCTGCTCCTCCAGAAGCTGCGCGAGAATGGTATCTCGCCGAGAGACTTGCCATTAAAATACATCGAACGGCATAAAGTTGCTGTATGTACCTGATATATACACACTAAACTCTCCAGAAAAAGTTAGGCCTTGTCCATTCAATGTAAGTTCTAATTACTGCCAAACAACTTCTTTGGCACTAAAAATTAACTTCTAATAAATGTGGAGCCTCATTCCTTCAGATTTTAATTATTGTTGGAGATTTATAAAAATAAAATTTAAATACATTTTTTTATTTTCTGTCTCTTTTATCTCTCTCTTAATCCAATCTTTCTTCTTCTTCTTAGGCAGTCCCTCGGAACTGAGGATGACTTGCTTCCACACAAAAAATGAGTTCTCAGGTGACTGATGAGTCCAATGCGGGACCTACAGTCTCTGTCACAGGTGGGGCAGACAGTTGAAGGGGCGGGTGGGTGGGGTGCTTGGGTTGACGTGCGCTCCTTCCGCTGTTTGCGCTTGGCTTCCGCTTGCTCCTGGCAAAGAGACTCGAGGTGTTCGGTGCCTTCCCGGATGCTTCTCCTCCACTTTGTGCGGTCTTGGGCCAGGGATTCCCAGGTGTCGCTGGGGATGTTGCACTTTTTCAAGGAGGCTTTGAGGGTGTCCTTGAAGCGTTTCCTCTGCCCACCTGGGGCTCTCTTGCTGCGTTGGAGTTCCGAGTAGAGCGCTTGTTTTGGGAGTCTCATATGTGGCCCGTCCATCGGAGCTGATCGAGCGTGGTCAAAGCTTCAATGCTGGGGATGTTGGCCTGAGCGAGAACACTGACATTGGTGCGCCTATCCTGCCAATGGATTTGCAGGATCTTGCAGAGTTCTGCAGCGTTGGTGGTACCTCTCCAGAGCTTTGAGGTGCCTGCTGTACATGGTCCATGTCTCTGAAGCATACAGGAGGGCGTGTGTCACTACTGCTCTGTAGACCATGAGCTTGGTGCCGGGTTTGAGGTCCTGGTCTTCAAACACTCTCTTCCTCAGGCAACCGAAGGCTGCACTGGCACACTGAAGGCGGTGTTGGACTTCGTCATCAATGACTGCCCTTGTTGACAGTAGGCTCCCGAGGTATGGAAAGTGGTCCTCATTGTCCAAGGCCTTATCGTGGATTTTGATAATCGGGAAGCAGTACTGTGTGGCGGGAGCAGGTTGGTAGAAGACCTTTGTCTTATGGATGTTTAGTGTAAGGCCCATGCTCTCGTATGCTTTGGTGAAGGTGTTGACGATGGTTTGGAGTTCAGCCTCAGAGTGTGCGCAGATGCAAGCGTCGTCTGCATACGGTAATTCGATGACAGAGGATGGGACGACCTTGGATCTGGACTGGAGGCAACGGAGGTTGAACAGTTTCCCATTTGTCCTGTAGATTAGCTTCACTCCAGCGGCGAGCTTACTGAGGGCGAGATGGAGCATTGCAGCCAGGAAGATTGGGAAGAGCGTTGGTGCGATGACACAGCCTTGCTTGACCCCGGTCTGTAGTGTATGTACTTTGCAGAAGGAACTATATTCTGCAGCCCCTGTATACTGCAGTACCAGTAGTGACCACCCCTGTATATAAGCCTGTGTAGTGACTTTGCATAGTAGTTCCAGTTTTGTCTCCACTCAGTAAACACCTGTTGTAACCAACTCCTGCAGTCCGTGCCTCAATTACACACGGACATAATACTGGCGACGAGCAGATCCGAACTTACCTACAGTTCTGCACCACCTCATGGGGATCCATCCTTGAAGCGAAGTTGTTAGAGGTCGAGGCCAGAAAGAAGAAAGAAAGAAAAAAAAACAAACAGAAGAAACGGGCGTCGGCCGTGGGCAACCGCCTCTGATTCATCGGAGTTGAAGATTTGCAGGAGAGGCTGTCGAGAGCGGGGCTTGGTTATCCTGTCTATGGTGTTCCAGCTAATCGGGCTGGTGGCAGGTAGTACACTGATCCTTCCTGGGCTGCGGCGGGCTAGAGCTCGATCGGGTGGCTTTTCAACGGGGCCGAGCAGCGTTGTCGGGAAGAGGAGAGAGAGAGAGAGAGGGTGGAGCACACAGGGCGCGGCCGGTGCTACGAAGCCGGGCAGCGTACAGACCCGAGAAGAGGGAGGAAAGTGCCCCATAGGGTTTGCTCTGATGACGGGAAAATAAAAGAAATTAGAAGCGCAGGAAGCCGCGAGGAGCTGCAGTTTGCCACGGGGACCGCGGAGAGCAGCGTTAGCCGCAGCGCGGGGGGGGAAGTGCGCGAAGACCATAGGGCATCACCATCAAGGCACAAAAACGCCAGCAACAGCGCTAGCAGAGCGGAGAAGACAGAACGCGCGGGAGGCGCCATCTTAATCCAGCGGGGAAGAAGGCAAAGCGCGGGAGGCGCCATTTTGTTCAATCGGGGAAGAAGGCAAAGCGCGGGAGGCGCCATCTTAGATTTCCAAGATGCCGAAGACTGGCAATATCACTGCCTTCGATAATGCAATAGAAGACTGGACCACATATGTGGAAAGAGTCGAAGTATACTGCAAGGCAAACGAAGTAGCCGATGAGAAAAAGGCATCGGTACTACTAAACTTAATGGGCGCAAGAACGTACGGCCTATTGCGGAACCTGATCACTCCAGCCAAACCGATGGCGAAGAGTTTTAACAAAATTGTTGATATCCTACAGGAACACCTAAATCCTACACCGCTGCTGATAGCAGAAAGATTTAAATTTCACAAGAGAAATCAGCATAAAGATGAGAGCAATGCTGATTACCTTATAGAACTACGCAAGCTATCAAAGCACTGCCAGTTCGGAGCAGGACTGGCAGATACCCTACGGGACAAATTTGTCTGTGGACTCCTGAGTGAAGGAACCCAGAAGAGGTTACTCTCAGAGAAAGAACTGATGCTAGATAAGGCTTTCAGCGTGGCAGTATCGTACGAAGCAGCAGCAAGGGGAGATGCGGAAATACAGCAAAAGCCACAGGAATACGGCACCCATGAAATGACACGGGGATTTGAAAAATGTTATTGCTGTGGCAGAACAACCCATGACCAGAAGGACTGCTGGTCCAAGGACAAAATATGCAGGCAATGCGGAAAGGTGGGACACATTGCACGAGTTTGCAGGTCTGGGAAGAAGACTAACGACAACAAAAAGGCTACTAAGGAACAGTACAGGAAAGTACAAAAGATGATGGACAGTAGTTCCGAAGACCAGAAGAGCGATAGTGAATCCGGGAACAAGAGACTAAGCTGTCTCAAACTTCACAACGTAATCGCAAAAGAGGATCACCGAACCATTTGGGTCACCCTCACGATAGCAGGGTCCCAAGTCAAAATGGAATTGGATACAGGATCAGCCCTGACCGTCATGAATCGACTAGACTACGAGCGGCTATTCTCACACATACCCTTGAAAGAGACATCCATTGTCTTGAAGACGTATACGGGGCAGAAAGTATACCCCAGAGGGAAAATAAGGGTGCCTGTCGAATACAACGGCAAGGAAATACAGAAATTGCATCTGTACATACTGCAAGATGGTGGACCACCGTTATTGGGATGTGAATGGATCAGAAAGATAAGTTTAGACTGGCACTCCATTCAGGCACTGACTGTGGCTGGTAAAAAGGATGACGACGTCACACCTGGACGATTGTCAAAAATCTTAGCTAACGCTAAAGAGGTATTTCAACAAGAACTGGGAACTCTTAAAGGCGTAACAGCCTCGATAAAAATAGAAGAGAATGCAATTCCCAAGTTTTTCAAAGCAAGGCCGGTACCGTATGCAATTTGCCCAGCCATCGAGGCAGAGCTGGAGAATCTGAAGAATGCAGGCGTGTTATCTAAGGTAGACTGGAGCAAGTGGGCGACTCCCATCGTTCCTGTCATGAAAAAAACGTTAAACAATACATCTGAGGAGCCAAGGAAGGTTCGCATCTGTGGGGACTTCAAGGTGACGGTGAACCCAGTCCTTCACACAGTACAGTATCCCCTCCCGAGGATAGAAGATATTTTCGCCTCACTATCTGGAGGGAAGCGTTTTACAAAAATTGACCTAGCACAAGCATATTTGCAGATGGAGGTTGAAGAATCCTCTAGGAAGTATCTCACGATAAACACTCACAAAGGTCTTTACCAGTATAATCGACTGGTATTCGGAGTAGCATCAGCTCCGGCGATATGGCAAAGAGCGATGGAACAAGTCCTGCAAGGGATTCCGGGGACTCAGTGTTACTTGGACGACATCCTAGTGACAGGTGAAAATGACAGTGAACACCTTGCCAACCTAGAGCAGGTGCTCACTAGACTAAGAGAACATGGGCTACGAGCCAATCGCCCCAAGTGCGAGTTTTTTAAGAAACAGATATCGTATTGTAGCCACGTGATTGATGAAGAGGGGTTACATAAGTCCCCTGACAAAATTGAAGCGGTAGTTAAGGCTCCAGCGCCTGAAAATGTGTCGCAACTGAGGTCATTCCTCGGATTGGTGAATTACTACCATAAGTTTTTGCCGAATTTGTCCACAATTCTGCACCCACTGAATGCCCTACTACAAACTGGAGTAGCATGGAAATGGAGCGATGAATGTAAGCGGGCCTTTCAGAAGAGTAAAGACCTCATCACTTCAAGAGAAGTATTGGCTCACTACAACCCATCACTACCGATAAGACTGGCGTGTAATGCGTCTCCCTATGGCATTGGAGTGGTACTGTCACATAAATTCCTTGATGGTTCAGAGAGGCCGATAGCTTTTGCGTCACGCTCGTTAACTTCAGCCATGCGTAACTACGCCCAGATTGACAGAGAGGCCCTCAGCCTGGTGTGGGGGGTGAAGAAGTTCAATCACTACCTGCACGGTCAGAAATTTACTCTACTAACTGATCATCAACCTCTTGTCTCCATTTTCAACCCTCAGAAGGGCGTCCCGATAATGACAGCACAACGGCTACAGAGGTGGTCCCTTTTCCTAGGGGCACACCAATATGACATTGAGTACAAAGGAACTAAACAGCATGGGAATGCTGATGGATTGTCGCGCCTACCGTTGCCGACGGTGGAAGAAACACCTGCAGTGGATCCTGTGGAGATATTCCACTCGACCATAGTCGAATGTCTACCTGTGACGAATGCAAACATAGAAAAGGAAACACGAAATGACCCGACACTCTCCAGGGTCTATGATTTAACGGTGAAGGGATGGCCAGCACATGGCGAACCACTGTTGCCAGCATTCTCGCCGAGAAGAGAACAGCTGTCAGTGTGCAGAGGAACCTTGATGTGTGGATCCAGAGTAGTAATTCCACCCAAATTGAAGGATAGAGTGCTCAATGAGCTTCATGAGGGTCATCTGGGAGGGGTAAAAATGAAGAACTTAGCCAGAGCGTTTGTGTGGTGGCCGGGAATCGATAGAGAAATCGAAGAGATGACCAAGAGCTGTACAGGATGCCAGAAGGTCCAAAATGCCCCACCACAAGCCCCTCTACATCCATGGGAGTGGCCCTCATCTCCATGGCAAAGGGTACACATTGATTTTGCTGGTCCATTTATGGACTCGATGTTTTTAATTGCGGTGGATGCACATTCAAAGTGGCCAGAGGTAATAAAAATGTCCTCAACCACCACAGAAAAAACTATCACAGTCTTATGATCCATATTCGCCAGAAATGGGCTGCCTGAACAGATTTGCTCCGACAATGGACCACAGTTTGTGTCTGAAGAGTTCCGGAGGTTCTTAAAGAACAATGGTGTTAAGCATTACACGTCCGCCCCATATCATCCAGCCACCAATGGATTGGCTGAGAGGTTCGTTCAAACATTCAAGAAGGCTATCAAGGCAATGTGTAATGAAGACATACCCCTGCAACACAAGGTGGATAACTTCTTGTTTGCCTACCGGAATGCGACACATGCGGTTACCAACCAAACTCCAGCCATGATGTTCTTCAATCGAAGACTACGATGCCGCTTGGATTTGGTTAAGCCAAACATCAGAAGAGATGTGGAGAACAGGCAGTTTCAGAATATGAATGAAAGGCCGACCAGGAGTTTTAAGATAGGTCAACCAGTTTTGGCCCGGGACTATCGCACAGAGAAATGGCAGCCAGGAACGATCTGCACATGGCAAGGACCTCTAATGTATACCGTGGACGTTGGAGAGAGCATTGTAAGACGCCATGCTGACCAGATTCTAGAGTCACTGGAGAACGTCAAATCCACACCACGATCCGATACACCTGGTGATGAAACCGAAGTACGAATTGCATCTACCTCAGAATCGGTGATATTGGAAGCAGACGAACCAAACAACGACGTTGATCCCGAATCAACTTTGCCAGAAGAACCTGATACCCCAAAGAGGCGTTATCCAGACAGTATCAGGAAGCCTCCTCAAAGACTGAACTTATAATTGCTTAAATTCAGCTAATGTATATAGCAACTGTAATTGTAAATATGTTATTTAATTATTAATCGAATGTTATGTACTGTTTAGCTAAAAGGGGAGGAATTGTAGTGTATGTACTTTGCAGAAGGAACTATATTCTGCAGCCCCTGTATACTGCAGTACCAGTAGTGACCACCCCTGTATATAAGCCTGTGTAGTAACTTTGCATAGTAGTTCCAGTTTTGTCTCCACTCAGTAAACACCTGTTGTAACCAACTCCTGCAGTCCGTGTCTCAATTACACACGGACATAATACAGTCCATACGTGAATTGGGTCTGTGGTGGATCCGTTGGTCAGGATCACGGTTTGCATGTCATCGTGAAGCAGGCAGAGGATGGTGTCAAACTTTTGAGGGCAGCCGAATTTGAGGAGGACACTCCATAATGCCTCATGGTTGACGGTGTCGAAGGCCTTTGTGAGGTCAAAGAAGGCCATGTACAGCGGTTGGTGCTGTTCCCTGCATTTCTCTTGTAGTTGACACACGGTGAAGATCATGTCCATTGTGCTCCTTAGTGGGCGGAATCCGCATTGCGACACTGTGAGGAGCTCTTCAGCCACTGGGAGAAGGCGATTGAGGAGGATTCTTGCGATGACTGTCCCTGTGGCAAACAGCAGGGAGACTCCTCTGTAATTACCGCAATCAGTACTCTCTCTTAATCCAATCTTTCTATACCTTGCATAGAACAGTATAGCACAGAAGGAGGTGATTTGGCCTACGCTGGTTCTTTCGAAGAGCAATCCAGTTAGTCTCACTTCCCCGCTCTTTCCCCATATCCCCGAAATTTTTTCTCCTTCAAGTATTTATCTAATTCCCTTTTGAAGTCTACTATTGAATCTGTATCCACCACCCTATCAGGCAGTGCATTCCAAATCCTAACCACTTCTTGCTTAATTTTTTTTTCCTCCTGTCACCTCTGGTTCTTTTGCTAATCACCTTAAATCTGTGCCCTCTGGTTATCGACCCATCAGCCATTGGAAACAGTTTCTCTTTATTTACTCTATCTAAATCCTTTATGATTTTAAACACGTCTATCAAATCTCCTCTTAGCCTTCTCTACTCCAAGGAGAACAACCTTGTTGTGTGCAGAGGTACGGCTGTAACTCAATCAGCTAAAACTGCACAGGCTGACCAACACAGAGGAAGGCTTTCTGCAGCTTGTCTAGCCAGGAGTATTCTACCCAGTTGGCACAAATGTATTATCCAGTCCAAGAGATCCCCTCTTCCCAGGGATAGATCTCAGTGTGTTTAAACAGAGTTATTTCCTGCCAATTATTTGGGAAGTTGACAGATGCTGCTGGACCTGAGCAGAACATTAGCAAGTATACAAATTGTCGGAGATCTGAAGATCACAATACACCCCATGTACTCAATTGTGCACCAGTGAAAGATCATAGAATGGTTACAGCGCGGAAGGCGGTCATTCGGCCTGTGCCGACTCTCAGCTAGTCCCACTCCCCCGCCCTTTCCCCGTAGCCCTGCAAATTTTTTTCCTTCAGATATTTATCGAACTCCCTTTTGAAACATAAAATTGAGTCTGCCTCCATCACCCTTTCAGGCGGTGCATTCTAGATCTCAACCACTCGCTGTGTTCCTAAAGTGTGGTGCCCAGAATTGGACACAGTACTCCAGTTGGGGCCGAACCAGTGTTTTATACAGGTTCATCATAATTTCCACACTTTTGTACTGTATACCTCTATTCATGAAGCCCAGGATCCCGTAAGCCTTTTTAACTGCTTTCTCAAACTGCCCTGCCACCTTCAACGATTTGTGCACATATACCCCCAGGTCTCTCTGTTCGTGCACCCCCTTCAAGATTGTACCATTTAGTTTAGAGGTGGGGAGGATTTCTGCTGGGGTTCCCCGATCTCCCGCTGTCACCCCAGAGAAACAGTGCAAAGGGCTTGAAATAAATATTCCAGAATAAGAGCTAACAACAACCTTATCCTCAGGAAATAGTAGGAAGAGACAGTTTTATATATATGTGCAGAGGCCTGTGTCAGGGAGGGAGGGAGGGTTTTAAAAAAAAGAAATGGCTAAAAGAGAATGCATGCTTTGCAATGTGTTTATGTAGCTAGGCAGTGAAACATAGCACATTCTCATCTTCTCTGCTCCAGTGAAAGTAATGAGCAATAGAAAGCATTGACAGCTGAGTATGGGTGCAGGTGCAGCATAGACACGGAAATTTGGCAGCTCAAATCAGGTCAGCCTCTTGAAAATGAGTTTTTATTAAAAAGTTTAACTGCTAAAAAAAAATACACAAGAAAAATGGTAAATGCTGAAATCAGTTCTGGAAATACAGCAGATCCATCAGCAACCAGAAAGCGATGAGACAAGTTAACTTGTCGACAGAATTGCACATGGACTTATTTTGTCATATAAATGGTGCAGGATAAGGCAATTTCAGGGAGTATTCCTTTAACACCTATATTGTTGGGCTGAGAGCATGTGTACATTTTTGCCAACTTCAGACTGATCCCTTCTTTCTAGTAAAACATGGCATCCTCACTGTCTTTAACCTGTCTGTTACTCTAGCTGATATGGACAAAGGTAAGATTGGCCCTCCTCTCCTGAACACTTGCTGTGGCACAGCTGCAGGGCTGCCAAGCCCGAACACATCCTTAACCTGTTATGTATTGTGTGTTCTATTGTGTGTTCTCCTCCCACCTGTGGTGGTGCTGTCACAGGAGATAAATGGTTGGGTATTCTCTCGGTTAAGTTTAGCTCTCTTTGTTCGGAACTTTCCAGAACTTCCTTTCCTTCCAATAAAGGACTTCATGTTTGAATCTCTGAGTTCTGAGTCCTAAATTGTGTCTAGGTAGAAAGGTACTGACACAACAAGTGGCAATGAGGAGCGGATGAATCTGCGTACGTTACGGGTGCAGTGAGTAAACAGAAAATTTAATTTGAAACGTGAGATGGCTACTATATTAGGGAACATCAGTGATTTTGATGAAAATGTGGAGCAATGGAGCGCATATACGGAACGTTTTGACTATTTTGTATTGCCGAATGCGGTGGCAAATGAAAAGGTCGTGCCTACCTTTTTGAGTGTAATCGGGCCGAAGGCTTTCAATTTACTTCGCAGCCTCGCGCAGCCAGATAAGCCAGGAACTAAAACATATAAGCAACTAGTGGAAATTCTTGGAGCACATTTTTCACCAAAACCTCTGGTTATTGCTGAGAGATTTAGATTTCACAAACGGAATCAAGAGGAGGGGGAATCAGTGACGATGTTTATTGCTGCTTTTAAAAGGTTGTCGGAACACTGCCAGTTCAAGGAGGTGCTGAATGACACCATCAGAGACAGACTTGTGTGTGGTCTGCAAAATGCAGCCACACAGAAGCGCCTTCTTACTGAGGACAACCTTACTCTTGAAAAGGCCATTGAAGTTAGTGTCTCCATGGAGATGGCGGAAAAGGAGGCTGACCAGTTGAGTTCAACAGGGAGAGTTCACAAGGTGTCGTCTGAGCCTAAAGGTGCGCGGAACGGCACATGTTAGCGTTGTGGGAAAACGGGCCATCACGCTAATGACTGCTGGTGTACGGAGCTGGAATGCCGAAATTGTGGCAAAAAGGGTCACATTGAACGCGCCTGTAGAGGTAAAAAAAGAACAGACAGAGCTGGGAAGCATGGAGGCAAAATGTCTGTATTTCGACAAGAGAGGAAAAAGAGTGTTCATTCAGTGCAGTATGATGGAACAAGCAAAACAGAGGGGAGCGACACCTCTGAGGAGGAAGAGGTGCATATACTGACGGTTGCAGGTGGTTCAAATGGCTACTGGGTGTCACCACTGGTGGAGGGACAATCAGTGCGGATGGAGGTGGACACAGGCGCGGCTGTGTCCCTTGTTTCAGACACTGTCTACAACAAAATGCTAAAGCATCTTACCCTTCAGCCAACAAACATTGTGCTAAAGACGTATACCAGCGAACCTGTGGCCATGAGAGGCGTCATTGAGGTGACAGTTAAATTGAACGGACAGACTGCAAAACTGCCACTATATGTGGTAAAGGGAAATTACCCATCGCTACTGGGACGTGCGTGGCTAGAGAAAATCACGCTGGACTGGCCTACAGTCCGCATGATGTCAAAAGGGGAGTCAGGTCTGGCTGCAATGTTAAACAAACATGCAGAACTCTTCAATGGGGAACTTGGGAGCATGAAAAAGATCAGCGTGAGACTGGACATTAAACCTGACAGCAAGCCGAAGTTTCACAAAGCCCGACCTGTACCCTATGCAATTAGGCCAAAAGTTGAGGCTAACTTGGAGGCCTTAGTCGAGAATGGAGTCCTGGAGCCTGTGAGCGTGAGCAAATGGGCCACACCCATTGTTCCTGTCCTGAAAAAGGATGGATCTGTTCGAATCTGCGGGGATTTTAAAGTGACTATTAACCCGGTGCTGTCTGTGGAACAGTACCCTCTTCTCCTCATTGATGATCTTTTTACGGGCCTGGCCGGAGGGCAAAAGTTCAGCAAAATAGACTTATGCCAGGCTTATCTACAAATGCATGTCGATGACAAATCAAAGGAGCTGCTGACAATTGTGACACACAAGGGGCTATACAGGTACTGCCGCCTTCCGTTTGGAATTACGTCGGCCCCTGCTCTATTCCAAAGGGCAATGGATCAGATTTTGAGTGGACTGCCAGGAGTCCAGTGCTACCTGGACGACATCCTTGTCACTGGGACAAATGAGGGGGATCATCTTCTGAACTTGGATGCGACACTATAACGACTGAAAGAGTACGGACTCAGAGTTCGTAAAGACAAATGTGAATTCTTTCAGTCTTCAGTTGAGTACCTGGGGCATGTGATTGACGCTACTGGCCTGCATAAGGCGCCGTCAAAGGTCAAGGCGATCGTGGAGGCCCCAGCACCCCAGAATGTGAGCCAGTTACGTTCATTTCTGGGGCTACTTAACGACTATGGGAAGTTTATTCCAGACTTAGCAACATTGCTGAAGCCGTTACAGCAGTTGCTATGTCAAGGCAAAACATGGAAATGGACTGAACTGTGCAACGAAGCTTTCGCCCAAGCAAAGAAAGCATTGCTGAATTCGGAGGTCCTGACACACCTCGACCCAAAGCTACCCGTGCAGCTAGCATGTGATGCATCACCATATGGTGTGGGAGCAGTCATATCCCACATCATGCCTTCGGGTGAAGAGAAACCTATCGCCTTCGCATCACGCACCTTGAACAAGGCCGAGAGTAACTATGCGCAGATCGAGCGCGAGGCCTTGGGAATCGTTTTTGGAATTCGAAAATTTCACCAGTACCTGTTTGGGAGAAGGTTCACACTCCTGACAGACCACCGTCCATTGACTTCAATCTTCGGGCCCCACACCAGAATTCCGTCTCTCGCTGCAAGCAGGATGCAAAGGTGGGCTTTACTGTTGTCAGGACACACATACGACATCAAATATCGCAAATCAGACTTGCACGGCAACACAGACGGTCTCTCGAGGCTACCCTTGCCTGTTACTCCCCCAGAGCCTCGTGAGATAGACATCTTCTACTTTAGACAAGTGGAGGGAGCACCTGTCACTGCAGTTCAGGTACGAAGGTACACCCGCAACGATCCAGTCCTGTCTGAGGTAATGGACGATGTCATTCGAGGGAGAGCGATAGGAGATTCTCCTAGTTTGAAACCTTACGTTTCAAAAAGAAATGAGCTCTCTGTCCAGGCAGGTTGTCTTCTTTGGGGACACCGTGTTATCATTCCGCCACCTCTGAGGGAACCTATACTGCAACAACTTCATACAGGCCACAGTGGGATGGTTCGGATGAAGGAAATGGCAAGAAGCTACTTCTGGTGGCCAGGTCTCGATGGGAATATTGAGGAGAAAGCCAAAACATGTTCTCCATGTCAAAGGGTCCGGAATGTTCCACAGCTGGCAACCCTACACCCCTGGGATTGGCCTGCAGAAGTGTGGCAGCGAGTACATGTGGACTTCGCCGGTCCTTTCAACGGGAAGATGTTTATGGTGGTTGTGGACGCTCGTAGCAAGTGGCCGGAGGTCGCTGTGATGAGGTCTACCACGGCAGAGAAAACAATTGAGAAACTTGGTGAGATGTTCAGCCGTTATGGCTCACTGGAACAACTCGTAAGTGACAATGGTCCACAATTTGTATCACAGGAGTTTGCAACCTTCCTGCATGTGAATGGTGTCCAACACATCAGGTCTGCGCCCTATCATCCCTCTACTAACGGCCAGGCAGAAAGGTTCATGCAAACTTTGAAGCACGCCTTGAAGGCATCGCAAGGTCAGGGCTCAATCCACCAACGTCTGAACAGCTTCCTGTTGTCCTACAGGAACGAGCCGCGTGCCACAACCAAAACTTTCCCCACTTCGCTCATGATGAAGAGGCAGTTGCGGACAAGTTTTGACCTCCAAGGGCAGAGCAGGTTGTCCATCGTCAACAACAAGCTCAAGTTGAAAAGAGAGAGAAAAGAGCCAAGGAGAGACGGTTTCATCCGGGAGAGCACGTCCTAACTCGAAACTACAACGCTGGACCGAAATGGGTTCCTGCTACGGTGATCGCACAGACGGGCCCTGTGTCTTACACGGTTGAGACTGCTGAGGACGTCGTCTGGAGAAGACACACAGATCAACTGTTGCTAGGAGCAGAGACAGCCACAGAGGCTCCAACGGCTGGTTGGCCTGAACTGTTTCCGAATGATACCGCAAACCAGCATCCTTTGCCACCGTGCTCTTCTCCAACACAGGAAGTCAAAGAGACTGTTCCACCTGTGCAAACTCCTGACTTTCAACTGACACAGGCACCTTCTCCATCCAGGCCTGTGTCAATGCCTACTGCTGTGGAAGCCAGCGATGACCGCCGGTATCCTGTCAGAGAGCGGCGGCCTCCAAGACGCTTGGATCAGTAGGCTTAGTGACTTACCCACAAGACTGGGGCAGAATAAACCCCAGGGTAAAGTCAGGGTTTGAGGCAGTCTACCTCTACCCTAGGTTAATTGAGTGTATTGAAAGTAACTTACCTATTGAGGAATAATGTGGACCTTCCATTTAAGAGGGGAGGAAATGTTATGTATTGTGTGTTCTATTGTGTGTTCTCCTCCCACCTGTGGTGGCGCTGTCACAGGAGATAAATGGTTGGGTATTCTCTCGGTTAAGTTTAGCTCTCTTTGTTCGGAACTTTCCAGAACTTCCTTTCCTTCCAATAAAGCACTTCATGTTTGAATCTCTGAGTTCTGAGTCCTAAATTGTGTCTAGGTAGAAAGGTACCGACACAACATAACCAACATCCACGCACGTGTACTTGCCAGCATGAGTCATTGGGCAGTGATCAGGAGTAGCAATCCTGGCCAAGCTTGGTAGACTGAGAGGAGGCCATGGTCAGAGGCTCGGTGCAGAGGCCTGTGTCAGGGAGGGAGGGAGGGTTTTAAAAAAAAGAAATGGCTAAAAGAGAATGCATGCTTTGCAAAGAATTTGACCAGAGCAAACAACTGGACTATATGTTTTTGTTAATTTACTTATTTAAGTTCCTTTCCTTCATTTCTCTATTGGGTTTGAATATTTTAAATTAGTGAGGACTCTAGCTTCTAAGGGAATCTCAGAATTTGTGCGAGTTCCTGCTGGTGCTATTTGGGTTTGTCCTTGTTAGGAGGTTTTCCTCTTCATGTAAAATTGTATTGTGTGGCAGCACTTAAGAAAAGTCTTGCCTGAATCAGTATGGAGATTCCCTCCCTATTTTAATTCACACATTGTGGTGAAATTCCTGTTTTGTGCTAATCTAATAAAAAAAACAGCTGCAGGCACAAGTAATTTCACTCTCCTATTTATGAAACATCTTTTTTTAATATTGAGAAATAATGGTGAAAGCCTCAAGGACACCAGCAAGGTTAAAAAGATTAGAAGAGGAGGCAATGTAAATTGTGAAGTGATGATTCAATGGCACCAAGTTTGGGTTTAAAAACCTCCGGATTATGGGAGGAAAGAAAGGCTGGGGAAGGTAAAGAGTTCTATAGTTTTGACATCCTTGAAAAGGATGAGTTAAGAGTAGAATTACATAGGATTACATCGGATATACAGCACAGAAACAGGCCATTCGGCCCAACCAGTCCATGCTGGCTTTTATGCTCCACCCGAGCCTCCTCCCGTCTTTCCTCATCTAACTCTATCAGCGTAACCCTCTATTCCCTTCTCCCTCATATGTTTGTCCAGCCTCCCCTTAAATGCATCTATACTATTCACTTCAACCACTCCCTGTGGCAGCGAGTTCCACATTCTCACCACTCTCTGGGTAAAGAAGTTTCTTCTGAATTCCCTGTTGGATTTCTTGGTGACTATCTTATATTGATGGCCTCTAGTTATGCTCTTCCCCACAAGTGGAAACATTCTCTCTGTATCCACTCTATCAAAATTTTAAATAATTTTAAAGACCTCTATTAGATCACCCCTCAGTCTTCTTTTTTCAAGAGAAAAGAGACCCAGCCTGTTCATCCTTTCCTGATATGTATACCCTCGCATTTCTGGTATCATCCTTGTAAATCTTCTCTGCACCCTCTCCAGTGTCTCTATATCCTTTTTAAAATATGGCGACCAGAACTGTACGCAGTACTCTAAGTGTGGTCTAACCAAAGTTCGATACAGGTTTAGCATAACCTCCCTACATTTCAATTCTATCCCTCTAGAAATAAACCCTAGTGCTTGGTTTGTTTTTTTTATGGCCTTGCTAACCTGTGTTGCAACTTTTAGTGATTTGTGTATTTGTACTCCGAGATCCCTTTATTCCTCTACCCCACCTAGACTCGCACCCTCCAAGTGATAAATGATCTCCCTATTCTTCCTACCAAAATGTAATACCTCACATTTATCTGTGTTGAACTTTATTTGCCAATTATATGCCCATTCTGCAAGTGTGCAGTGATCTTGATTTCAATACACTGAATTCAAATGGCACTCCCACATCTCGTCCATTTACTCTTTTTGTGCCAAACACTTCATTTCCTTCAATAACATGGAACATTTTATAAATACATCTGGGGAGACTCCCCTAATACCTTTATTCTGGACAGGATACGAGAAAAAGTTTATTGCCTCTTTCAACTCTACCCCCAATCTCTTTCTCCGTGTCACATCGTTTTTTTGTCTCTCTAATTCATCTATACTTCTGGTCAGGGTTTCTTTAAACATTCATACCTTGCTCCTCCAATGCTGCCCCACAAGATGCTCCTGTTCCCTTCATTCTCATTCTGTTGAAATCAAGACTCATTTCACATAGCTCCAAGTGTGGTCTATCAACAACAATAACAACTTTAATTTAGATAGTGCTTTTATAGCGAAGATTACTTAAGGCATGCTTACACAGATAGGTTTTGAGTAGATTTTTCAATGTGGGGAGAGAGGTGGCATGATAAGGATTGAGACTGAGAGTTCCAGCTAGTAGGGCCTGCTAGTGATAGTGGTATGGAGGGACAACACGAGATTCAGAGGACTGGAATATATGAGCGGGGGTATACAGCATCTAGGAGGTTGCAGAGATCGGGTTCGGCAGGGGGATTTGTAAATGATTATGAGGATTTGAATCCCATGTATTGGGGGATGGAGAGCCACTGGTGGTTGGAAAGACAGCATGTTGGGCAATGCTCTCCAGGTTCTGCTGTAAGCTGACATTAGTTGCTTCATTATCAGAGGAATTGTGAATGGAGATGAACATTGTGAAATCAGCAGTGAACAGCCCCACTCCTGATCTAATGACTGAGGGAAGGTCATTGATGAAGCAGTTGAAGATGATTAGGCCAAGGAAGCTTCCCAATGAACTCCAGTCCTGGGGCTGCGATAATTGGCCTCAACAAGCACAACCATCTTGCTTTTTTTCAGGAATGATTCCAGTCACTAGCAGGTTTTCCCTTTGACCATTTTGACCTCAATTATTCTAAAGTAGCCAAAGGCAGCTACTTTCACCTCTGCTCTTGCCTCCATGACTGTTTCGTCTTGGTTGAGTCAGCATATGCAGTATAGCTGTACTCCGCCAACCTTTTTTTTGGCCAAGACTGAATATAGAAAGTTCAGAGGGTAAGTGAAAAAGGAAATAAGAGGGGCAAAGAGAGAGTATGAGAATAGATTGGCAGCTAACATAAAAGATAATCCAAAAGTCTTCTATAGGCATATAAATAATAAATGGGTAGTAAGAGGAGGGGTGGGGCTGATTAGGGACCAAAATGGAGACCTACGCTTGGAGGCAGAGGGCATGGCTGAGGTACTAAATGAGTACTTTGCATCTGTCTCTACCAAAGAAGAAGATGCTGCCAAAGTCATGGTGAAAGAGGAGGTAGTTGAGCTACTGGATGGGATAAAAATTGATAAAGAGGTACTAGAAAGGCTGGCTGTACTTAAAGTTGATAAGTCACCAGGACCGGATGCAATGCATCCGAGGATGCTGAGGGAAGTAAAGGTGGAAAATGCGGAGGTACTGGCCATAATCTTCCAATCCTCCTTGGATACAGGGGTGGTGCAAGAGGACTGGAGAATTGCAGTTCAAAAAAAGGTGTAAGGGTAGCAACTACAGATCGTATTTGACTAATCTAATTGAATTTTTTGATGAAGTAACAGAGAGGATTGATGAAGGGAATGCAATAGATGTTGTCTACATGGAGTTTCGGAAGGCGTTTGACAAAGCACCACATAGAAGGCTGGTTAACAAAATTGAAGCTCATGTAATAGGTGGGTCAGTGGCAGCTTGGATAAGGAATTGTCTTAAGGACAGAAAACAGCGAGTTGTGGTAAATGGCTGTTTTTCAGACTGGAGGATGGTAGACAGTGGTGTTCCCCAAGGGTCACTGCTGGGGCCACTGCTTTTTTTGATATATATAAATGACCTGGATATTGGAATACAGAGTAGAATTTCAAAATTTGCCGATGACGCCAAACTCAGGGTGTGGCAGTGAGGATGATACTGCAACAGGGCATAGAAAGGCTAGCAGAATGGGCAGACAAGTGGCAGATGGAGTTTAATAAAGAGAAGTGTGAGGTGATGCATTTTGGCAGAAGGAACAGGAAGAGGCAATATACACTTAATGGCACAGTTTTAAAGAGTGTGCAGGGACAGTGGGACCTGGGAATTAATGTACATAGGTCCCTGAAGGTGGCAGGACATATTGAAAGAGTGGTTAGCAAAGCATATGGGATCTTGGGCTTCATAAATAGGGGTATTGAGTACAAAAGTATAGAAGTTATGCTGAACCTTTATAAAGCGCTGGTTAGGCCACAACTGGAGTATTGCAACCAGTTCTGGTCACCACACTTTAGTAACGATGTGAAGGCCCTTGAGAGGGTACAGAGGAGATTTACCAGAATGGTTCCGGGGATGGGAGATCTTAGCTACAAGGACAGGTTGGAGAAGCTGGATTTGTTTTCATTAGAGCAAAGGAGGTTGAGGGGTGATTTGATAGAGGTGTACAAGATTATGACAGGTTTGGATAGGCTAAGCGGGGAAAGGCTGTTCCCATTAGTTGATGGTACAAGGACTAGGGGACACAGATTTAAGGTTTTGGGCAAGAGATACAGGGGGGTTGTGAGGAAAAACTTTTTACGCAGCAATTGGTGAGGACCTGGAATTCGCTGCCGACGGAAGTGGTGGAAGCGGAGACACTTAGGCCTAGAAATTGAGTGGGCTTAGCGCCCATTTTGCGGCGCTAGAGGGCATTGCGCTGGACTTACGGCCGGTTTTGAAATTGACTAGGGCCCAACATCGGCGTTACACCGGTAGCGCTGCGCCGGCACCGATGACGTCATCGGTGTGCGCAGCGTCCCGGTTGCTGTGGTGACGGGCCCCAGCGCCGAAATTCAGTTGCGGCCGCCTCGCCCGTGGCAGCCGCAACTAAGACTCTGGCAACAGAGTCTTACACGACTTTGCACCGGCGCATAAAGGTGGAGCGGCGGCCGGCCGCTTTCCCGCCGGCCGCCTGCCCCCACCTCCCTCCCCGGACTCCCCCACCGCCCCCCCGCGGAACAGATGCTTCTCGGCTGCGAGCCCGGCACTTCCCCGAGGTGCCGGGCTCATTTTTGTGGCGATTTAACCGGCCAGCGGGCGGGTGCAGGCAGCTCCTCCTTAACTGAAGGAGGAGGCCTGCACTTCCCGAGCCTGCCGCACTGCATCGGGCGCCGCAGCGCCGGAATAGCGCCGCAATGCGGCGCGTAGCGCCAGTTTTCAGGCGCAAACAGCCTTCAGTAGCGCCGGCAGCCGTTTGGGCGCGGGGCTACTGAATTTTTGGCGCGCACAACGCGACTTAGCACCGGCGCTAAATTTCCGGCGTTAAGCCCCGGCGCAGCGCAAACTCAATTTCTAGTCCTTAATGTTTTCAAGGGGAGACTGGATACGCACTTGAGGGAAATAAACTTGCAGGGCTACGGGGATAGAGCGGGGGAATGGGACTGACTGGCTTGCTCTACAGAGAGCCGGCATGGACTCGATGGGCCGAATGGCCTCCTTCTGTGCCGTATGACTCTATGACTCTACAGGCCAGTCAGTTTAACCTCGGTAGTGGGAAAGCTTTTAGAAATGATAATCCGGGACTTGGACAAGTTACTTGGACAAGTGTGGATTCATTAAGGGAAGCCAGCATGGATTTGTTAAAGGCAAATCGTGTTTCACTAACTTGATTGAGTTTTTGATGAGGTAACAGAGAGGGTTGATGAGGGCAATGCGGTTGATGCGGTGTACATGGACTTCCAAAAAGCGTTTGATAAAGTGCCACATAATAGGCTTGTCAGCAAAGTTGAAGCCCATGGAATAAAAGGGACAGTGGCAGCATGGATCCGAAATTGGCTAAGTGACAGGAAACAGAGAGTAGCGGTGAACGGTTGTTTTTTGGACTGGAGGAAGGTACACCGTGGTGTTCCCCAGGGGTCGGTAATAGGACCACTGCTTTTCTTGATATATATTAATGACTTAGACTTGGGTGTACAGGGCACAATTTCAAAATTTGCAGATGACACAAAACTTGGAAGTATAGTGAACAGTGAGAAGGATAATGATAGACTTCAAGAGGACATAGACAGGCTGGTGGAATGGGCGGACACGTGGCAGATAAAATTTAACACAGAAAGGTGCGAAGTGATACATTTTGGTAGGAAGAATGAGGAGAGGCTATATAAACTAAAGGGTACAATTCTAAAGGGGGTGCATGCACAGAGAGACCTGGGGGTATATGTGCACAAATCGTTGAAGGTGGCAGGGCAGGTTGAGAAAACAGTAAAAAAGCATAGGGGATCCTGGGCTTCATAAATAGAGGCATGGAGTACAAAAGCAAGGAAGTTATGATGAACCTTTAGAAAACACTAGTTCGGCCTCAACTGGAGTATTGTGTTCAATTCTGGACACCGCACTTTAGGAAGAATGTGAAGTTCTTAGAGAGGGTGCAGAAAAAATTTAGAAGAATGGTTCCAGGGATGAGGGACTTCAGTTATGTGGATAGACTGGAGAAGCTGGGGTTGTTCTCCTTAGAGCAGAGATGGTTGAGAGGAGATTTGATAGAAGTGAAAATCATGAGGGGTCTAGACAGAGTAGGTAGAAACCATTCCCATTGGCGGAAGGGTCGCGAACCAAAGGACACAGATTCAAGGTGATTGGCAGAAGAACCAAAGGCAACATGAGGAAAAACCTTTTTATGCAGCGAGTGGTTAAGATCTGAAATTCACTGCCTGAAAGGGTGGTGGAGGCAGATTCAATTGTGGATTTCAAAAGGGAATTGGATAAGTACCTGAAGGAAAAAAATTGCAGGGCTACGGGGAAAGGACGGGGGAGTGGGACTAGCTGAAGTGCTCTTGCAGAGAGCCGGCACGGGCTCGATGGGCCGAATGGCCTCCTTCTGTGCTGTAACCATTTTAAGACACCGGGGAGAACTCCCCTGCTCTTCTTCAAAATAGTGCCATGGGATCTTTTACGACCACCTGAGAGAGCAGACGGGGCCTCGGTCTTACGTCTCATCCGAAAAAGTGGCACCTCCGACAGTGCAGCGCTCCCTCAGCACCGCGCTGGGAGCGTCAGCCTGGATTTTTGTGCTCAAGTCTGGGGAGTGGGACTGGCGAACCCACAAACTTCTGACTCGGAGTGCTACCGACTGAGCCAGGGCTGGCTGGATCAATGCTGCGATGATGAGGGTCTGGATGGAACCCAGCCGTTGTGGCTGATAGAAAAAGCTTGGGTCTCCCACTCGATTTCCTCTCCCTGGCTGTGCGGATGCATCGACAGACTCCCTCCCATCCCCCATCCGATTGGTGAGACCACACCTTGAGTATTGTGTGCAGTTTTGGTCACCTTATCTGAGGAAGGATGTTCTTGCCATGGAGGGAGTGCAGCGAAGATTCACCAGGCTGATACCTGGGATGGCAGGAATGACGGATGAGGAGAGATTGGGCCGATTGGGCTTGTACTCGCTGGAGTTTAGAAGAATGAGAGGGGATCTCATTGAAACTTATAAAATTCTAACAGGACTACACAGACTAGATGCAGGAAGGATGTTCCCGATGGCCAGGGAGACCAGAACCAGGGGTCACAGTCTAAGGATAAGGGGTAAGCCATTTAGGACAGAGATGAGGAGGAATTTCTTCATATGAAAGTATATTTATACACTCAGGGATATATCTGTTTATACACTGTATGGATAGATCTGTATTTTTGTGAACAAACATGAATGTTTTCCGATGCTTTGGCAACATAAGATGTAACTTGTCATGCCAATAAAGCGATTTGAATTGAATTGAATTGAAAACTGAGTGGTGAACCTGTGGAATTCTCTACCACAGAAGACAGTTGAGGCCAATTCATCTATAGATATAAAACTAGCTGGAGTGCCCGGTGGTGCCGAGGCTTTTTTGTAAAACTGTTTATGAGAGAGGGGGAAGGAGAGAGAGAGACTGTGGGGAGAAGAGAGAGAGAGAGACTGCGGGGAGAAGAGAGA
>NC_140989.1:28761270-28887352 GCF_052327205.1 Somniosus microcephalus
TATAAAGGATGTGATAACAGGACACTTAGAAAATATCAACAGGATTAGACAAATTCAACATGGATTTATGAAAGGGAAATCGTGTTTGACAAACCTACTGGAGTTTTTTGAAGATGTAACTGGTAGAATAGGTAAGGGAGAACCAGTGGATGTGGTGTATTTGGATTTTCAGAAGGCCTTTGATAAAGTCCCACATCAGAGGTTAGTGTGCAAAATTAAAGCACATGGGATTGGAGGTAATATACTGGCATGGATTGAAAATTGGTTAACAGACAGGAAACAGAGAGTAGGAATAAATGGGTCTTTTTTGGGGTGGCAGGTGGTGACTAGTGGGGTACTGCAGGGATCAGTGCTTGGGCCCCAGCTATTCACAATATATATATCAATGATTTGGATGAGGGAACCAAATGTAATATTTCCAAGTTTGCTGACGACACGAAACTAGGTGGGATTGTGAGGAGGATGCAAAGAGGCTTCAAGGCGATTTAGACAAGTTGAGTGAGTGGGCAAATACATGGCAGATGCAGTATAACATGGATAAATGTGAAGTTATCCACTTCGGTAGGAAAAACAGAAAGGTAGAGTATTATTTATATGGTGATAGATTGGGAAATGTTGATGTACAAAGGGACCTGGGTGTCCTTGTACACCAGTCACTGAAAGCAAACATGCAGGTGCAGCAAGCAGTTAGGAAGGCAAATGGTATGTTGGCCTTCATTGCAGGAGGATTTGAGTACAGGAGCAAGGATGTCTTACTACAGTTGTACAGGGCCTTGGTGAGACCACACCTTTGTCTCCTTACCTAAGAAAGGATGTACTTGCTATAGAGGGAGTGCAGCGAAGGTTCACCAGACTGATTCCTGGGATGGCAGGACTGTCGTATGAGGAGAGATTGGGTCGACTAGGCCTGCATTCACTAGAGTGGAGAAGAATGAGAGGGGATCTCATTGAAACGTATAAAATTCTGACACGGCTAGAATGGCTGGATGCAGGGAGGATGTTTCCCCTGGCTGGGGAGCCTATGTTTCTATGTCCCTGAGGGTTTGCTATGAGAGTGCCAAAAGTCTTTCTGAAATCGATGTTGAAATCCACTGCCTCACCCTTATCTACTAGATCTGTAGCCAACTCAAAGAACGCCAATAAATAGGTCAGACATGACCTGCCCCTTCTGAACCCATGCTGGGTCTCGAATCACTCTATTCTTCTAGATGTTTACCTCTGACATCTCTCATCAAAGTATCAAACAGTTGCCTCACAATTGAGTCCCAGGTCTGTAATTTGAGGGTTCATCCCATCCCTTTTTAAAGATGAGGGTCATATTTGGTACTTTCCAATCCATTGGGATGTTACCCAATTCCAGTGAAATTTGAAAGATGTAATTGAGGGGATTTGAAATCTCTTCAGTCAACTCCTCCAGCATTCTTGGATGGAAATTGAGAGAGCCTGGAACCTTCTTTGCCATCTGCTTCCTAAACCTTCCTACTGTGCCTTCCCTTGTGATACTAAGGGTTTCCTGTCTGCTCACTCCCTTGCATTCCTCTCTCAACACCACCATCTCAGCCCCTTTTTCAATAATAAAAACAATCGCGCAATTATTTACTAATTCCATTTCCTTGTCCTCAGACACAAACTTCCACTGTTACTGGTCCAATGTTGTTCTGCACGCTTCTCTTGCTTCTAATATACAGGACTTAAAGAATGCTATACTATTGTCCTTTATATTTTTTGCTATATTCCTCTCGTTCCATTTTTGCTTGTCTTATGTTTTCTGACTTTCCTCTGCTTGATTTTATAATTGGTCTTATCCTCTTTCCCTGTACATTTCAGAATTTTATATGGTCGGTCTTCCCAATGACTTCTCTCTCCATTCATTCTCTTTTACTCTTCTTCCTTCCCTTTGAATTGTTCCTCCCATTTTATTCCTTGCATGCAGCATTTCATCCCCCACTTAGGCTTTTTGCCTGAAATTCAATTTCTGGTTAACTTTTATTCTATTTTGCCCTAATTTCAAATTAAAATTAACAATTTTATGGTCACTGAACACCAAATGGTTCTCTACTTCAACTTGGCTTATAGCTGCATCCTCATGAGTTAGAAACAAATCCAGTGATGCATCCTCTTGTCCACTTGCGGGTTCCCTCACCCAATGTTTAAGATTTTTTTTGAAGTACTAAAATAAACTTCCTTGTGCGTACCTATGTCCCTAGTGTAAATCCTGGTCTATGTCTGGAGGATCCAGAGCATCTATAGTAATACTTCTCTTCCTGCCCTAAGCTCGGAGTTCCCCTAGGATCTATCCTTGGCCTCCTCCACTTCTACATCTACATGTATCCTCCTGGTGACATAATCTGGAGACATGGTGGTCAGCTTCCACATGTATACTAATGGCACAGCTCTGCCTCTCCATCACCTCTCTTGACCCCACCACTGCTTATGTGCCTACTCCTGCTCCTAATTCTTATGTTCTTATGTTCCTCTCAAGATACTTTCCGTGATATGTAACATTCGCGCCACAGAAGTGCCAGGCAATGACTATCTTCAACAAGCGAGAGTCTAACCACCTCCCCTTGACATTCAACGGCATTACAATTGCCGAATCCCCCACCGTCAACATCCTGGGGGTCACCATTGACCAGAAGCTTAACTGGACCAGCCACATAAATACTGTGGCAACAAGAGCAAGTCAGAGGCTAGGTACTCTGCGGCGAATGTCTCACCTCCTGACTCCCCAAAGCCTTTCCATCTGCAAGGCACTAGTAAGGAATGTGATGGAATACTCTCCACTTGCCTGGATGAGTGCAGCTCCGACACCATCAAGGACAAAGCAGCCGCTTGATTGGCTCCCCATCCACCACCTAAACATTAACTCCCTTCACCACCGGCGTACCGTGGCTGCAGTGTGTACCATCTACAAGATGCACTGCAGCAACTCGCCAAGGCTTCTTCGGCAACATCTCTCAAGCCCGCGACCTCTTCCACCAAGAAGGACAAGGGCAGCAGGCGCATGGGAACACCACCACCTCCAAGTTCCCCTCCAAGTCACACACCACCCTGACTTAGAGGTATATCGCCGATCCTTCATCGTCGCTGGGTCAAAATCCTGGAACTCCCTACCGAACAGCACTGCGGGAGTACCTTCACCACACGGACTGCATCGGTTCAAGGAGTCGGCTCACCACTACCTTCTCGAGGGCAACTAGGGATGGGCAATAAATGCTGGCTTTGCCAGTGACACCCAGATCCCATAAGTGAATTAAAAAATAAAGTAAACAGTGCTACCCCCTCTTTTTCTTGACCTATCCTCCTGACGCACCCATAGCACTGCAGACATATTCCGCATTCATCCAATAGCAAAATACTGTGGATGCTGGAAATCTGAAATAACAACAGAAAATGCTGGAAAGGCCCAGCCGGCCAGGCAGCATCGTGGAGAAAGAAACAGAGTTAACGTTTCAGGTCTGAGACCCTTTGTCAGAATCTTCCGCCTTCATCCTCCTGTTTTAGACCGGTTTCAGTAACTCTGAGCATCTATTTGTCAAAACTTATAACTATACATTTTATTTTTTTTGGCATTCATGTAAATATATCTTATTTCATTATTTAGTCTCCTTGCCCTCCCAAATCCCTACCCCAATCCTTCATTACTCTTCGACCTTCCTACTCTCCTGCCACCGTCCCAGGCTTGACTCCCTCTTAGATAAGCCTACGGCTTCCCTCTGTGCCTCTCTTGACATCCTACGAAGGGCCCATCGAGGCACTCGTCGCTGCTTCCTTATGAGCAGCAACCCCAACTCTCCCATCCTACTCTCTCGACGACCTTCCTGCCCAGCGCGCCCACTGGGGGCAAATCTTGCCAATCTCCTCCCCATCCAACTCATCCCCCCCCCCCCCCCCCCCTCCCAGTGCTGACCCTGTGGATGATGGCAGCGGGGCAGCCATCACTGACCCTCTCCGCATCACCCTCCAGCATGTCCCGTTCACTTGCGAACAAGGCCCTTGCCATCCATGAGCTTATCATGGATGATTGCATCGACATCGTGGCCTTGCCGGAAACTTGGTTGAGGAGTGATGACACCTTACTCTTAAATGAAGCCTCCCCGCCTGGCTGTACTTTCCACCACTTCCCCCGCTCAGACCACCATGGTGGCGGTGTGGCTCTCGTCAGCAAATCACACCTTGGTCTGTCCCCCTACTCCTCCGGCACTTTCTCCTTCTTTGAGCATCTCACCTTAGTCCACCCCTCTCGCCTCTCATTTAAAATTCTTGTTCTCTACTGCCCACCCAAGTGCCATAAAAATGTTATTACCGAGGTATCTTCACTGCTCTCCTCCCTCAGCCTCTGCACCAAACGACTTCTCATCCTTGGTGATTTCAACCTCCATCTCAATTCATCATGCTCTCTCTCTCCCCTCTGAGTTCACTAGCCTCCTATCCTCCCTTAATCTCTCCCTCTATGTAAACTCCCCAACCCATATTCGCGGCCACCCCCTTGACCTTCCCATCTCTCGTGGCCTCGCTACTCCCATCGTGTCAATCGCAGACAAGGCCATCTCTGACCATTTCCTCGTATCGCTCTCCACCCACATCCCCCTTTCACCCTGCCCCTTCCCCCCCACCCCTCACCCCAAAACCCTACTTCCTTCTGTGTTCTGTGTCCACCCCTGGGAAAAAAACTCTCTTCCCATCTCTCTTACAGCTGTACTTATGAAATCCCAACTGCCTAGCCTTTGGCCCTCCATTCACCACGACATTTCTGCAGCTACCAATCTGCTCAACCACACCCTCACCACCACCTTTGATCCCCTAGTCCCTATTAAAACAATTACTCTCTCAACCTGGCTGCTCCCCCTGGTACGGCCCTCATCTCCACTCCCTTAAGCCCAAGGGACGCAGACTTGAACGGATATGGCGGACAACTGGTTTAGCCATTCACCGCCAGATCTGGCTGGACCACATAAAGCATTATCGGGTCCTGCTCTCGTCTGCCAAAATTACTCACTTTTCCAGAATCATTCTGGAATGCAAAGATTAAGCTCAGCTCCACTGCTAACCATGTTCTTAAACCCCTCTCTCCTCCACCCTCACCTCCAACAACAAGTGTGAGGACTTCTTTTTCTCTAAGATTGAGACCATCCGTTCAGCTGCCTCTGCCACTTCCCTTCCTTCTCCTAGCCCACCGTGCAAAATTTCCTCTAAGGGCCCCCCCGCCCTAGCCCTGAACTCGCATCTTTCTCCAGTTTCTCTCCGATCTCCCCTCATGACCTCTCCATGCTCATCTTGTCTGTGAGATCCATTTCCTGCTCCCTCGACCCCATTCCCACCAAACTGCTGACCACCCAACATTCTTTTCTGGCTCCCATGTTAGCTGGCATTGTTAATGGTTCTCTCCCCTCAAATCTTCCATCATCACCCCTCTCAAAAAAACCAACCCTTGACCCCTCTATCCATGCAAACTACCGCCCCATCTCCAACCTCTCAATTCCTTGAACGTGTTGTCGCTTCCCAAATCCGTGCCCATCTTTCCCGTAATTCCATGTTTAAATCCCTCCATTCAGGTTTCCGCCCTTGCCACAGTACTGGAATGGCTCTCATCAAAGTCACAAATGACGTCCTTTGTGACTGTGACAAAGGTAAACTATCCCTCAGCATGCTTCTTGACTTGCCTGCAGCCTTTGACATGGTTGACCACTCCATCCTTCTCCAACGTCGTCCAGCTGGGTGCGACTGCACTCGCCTGTTTCCATTCTTAGCTATCTAATCGTAACTAGAAAATCACATGCAACGGCTTCTCTTCCTGCTCCCGCATCATTACCTCTGGGGTCCCCCAAGGATCTATCCTTGGCCCCCTCCTGTTTCTCTACATGTTGCCCCTTGGCGACATCATCCAAAAACACAGCATTAGTTTCCAAATGTATGCTGACGACACTCAGCTCTACCTCACTACCACTTCTCTCGACCCCTCCACGGTCTCTAAATTGTCAGACTGCTTGTCCGACATCCAGTTCTGGATGAGCAGAAATTTTCTCCAATTAAATACTAGGAAGACCAAAGCCATTGTTTTCAGTCCCCGCCACAAATTCTGTTCCCTAGCCACTGACTCCATCCCTCTCCCTAACATCTTGTCTGAGGCAGAACCACACTTCGCAAACTTGGTGTCATATTTGACCCCGAAATGAGCTTCCGACCACATATCCGCAGCATAACAAAGAACGCCTGTTTCCACCTCCATAACATCGCCTGTCTCCGCCCTTGCCTCAGCTCATCCGCTGCTGAAACCCTCATCCATGCCTTGGTAACCTCCTAGACTTGACTTTTCCAACGCACTCCTGGCTGGCCTCCCACATTCTACCCTACGTAAACTTGAGGTGATCCAAAACTTGGCTGCCCGTGTCCTAACTCGCACCAATCCCGTTCACCCATCACCCCTGTGCTCGCTGACCTACATTGGCTCCCGGTTAAACAATGCCTCAATTTCAAAATTCTCATTCTTGTTTTCAGATCCCTCCATGGCCTCACCCCTCCCTATCTCTGTAATCTCCTTCAGCCCCACAACCCCCCCACCCCGAGATATCTGCGCTCCTCTAATTCTGCCCTCTTGAGCATCCCTGATTATAATCGCTCCACCATTGGTGGCCGTGCCTTGTGTTGCCTCGGCCCTAAGCTCTGGAATTCCCTGCCTAAACCTCGCCACCTCGCTACCTCTCTTTCCTCCTTGAAGACGCTCCTTAAAACCTACCTCTTTGACCAAGCTTTTGGTCACCTGCCCTAATTTATCCTTATGTGGCTCGGTGTCACATTTTTTGTCTTTTAACACTCCTGTGCAGCGCCTTGGGACGTTTTACTACGTTAAAGGCGCTATATAAATACAAGTTGTTGTTAAAGGCACTATATAAATACAAGTTGTTGTTGTTGCTATTTTTTCTATGATTCCTTCCTGACTATTGTTTCTTTTCCCCTATCCCCACTTTTCTAATTTAACTTCTCCCCAACTGTTCTATTTATCCTTTCAACCAAGATGAAAAATAATGCATGACTCTTCCTCCTCAAACAGAAGTTTTGGCGAGCACTTTTTCATGAAAGTGTTGTCTCATTGGACAGAAGTCGATCTCCTTTTCAGACAATGTCAACAACTCTCAGGCTACAAATTATACGATAATGTGGAGAATGTAGTCGCATTTTCTTCTATGCTAGATTGGTTTTCTCCTGTTACAGTCTATCTTTTATGCTGTATCCTGTTAATACACTGTTTGCTTTATGGGCACTTGGTGAACAGATTAACTACATGTACAACTGAACTATGTCTTAGTGACGCATAGTGAATCGTCGTGTTGATCTTTGTGAAGTACTTCTGAGATTAGGAATTGTTTGTCCCAAATTTGAGCTGTCGTTAACTGATATGTATAATTTCTCTGAATCTTTTTGCTTGTTTTTCTTCTCTAGTACTGGATTAATGAATACACCTCATCGCTGGGAATTGGGGTCTTCCACTCAGGCATTGAAGTGTATGGCAGAGGTGAGGATTAAAAAAATATATAAATTCCATAATTTATACTAAATTATTTACTTTGTATTTGGATCAAAATGTGAGTATCTGATCATTTTTTTAATGCCACAGAAATTCGTGTCCCAACGCGTGAGTACGCACGGGGTACTCGCGCGTAGGCCCAACGAAAGTGCCGGTTTCGTGCATGCACGGGAAACCGGCACTTCCGTTCCCCTGAAAGAAGGGGTTGACAGGTGGAACGCGTACGTCGGCTGTTTTTTTTGCAGGTTTCTCCGGGAGGGTAAGTCTCCAGCAGTTACACTTTTAAAAAGCAGGCGCAAGGCCTGCTTTTAACAAGGTAAGTGGTGAATTAATTAAAATGAAAACATTTTTTCCACAGGTTTATTATTTTTAAATACTTTAAAGAAAGGTAAGTTTATTTTTAGCCCCGTTAGAAAATGTAATTTTTTCAAAAATTTAAATTACTGTTTAAAAGTTATTTCATGTAATTTATAGTTATTTTAAAAATGTGATGTTTTAAAAAAAAATTATTTGAAGATTTAGTGATGTTTTGGGGCTTATAGTATTTATAGGTTTGACAGGTCTTCCTGTCAAACTTATGAATAAAGCATTCCCTGCTACCACTGGCTCTCCATGGCCCACGTGATCCCAGGGGACGCATCGAACTAACTGCGCCCCTGGGATACGCAAGCACTGCGCGCCGGCAGTTGGAGGAGGCCCAGGATCGGAATCCCACTCGGGCCCACAGCTCAACGGCCGGCACGCTCGGTAAGTGCAGGTCTGGGGCTTGCACCCGCGGGAAGCCCTTGACCCAAATTTTTGGGCCAATAAATTTCTGTTAGACATTCCTTTAGTCACATGGTTGCAGTTGTCGATGAAGTTTGTGGTTAGCATTGTATTCCCCTACCCCAGCTTGCTGCAAGTCAACTCTACCGTATGTTTTATCCTGCATTACCTCATAGATTGTGGAACGGTGCTGGGTATGGATTTCTACATGACTGTTGTCATTGCTGCTTTGTAATGCCTCCTGGGAGTTTGGTTCTGGGATTGTCCCTGCCTGCTCTGTTTCCCACTCACCACTGGTCTACTGTTCAGTCTCTCTCCTTCCTGGGAGGAGAAAAAAAATCCTTGAGGACGTTGATATTCAAAATCAAGACTTAATTTAACAGTTGAATTTGAAGTTCACAGAAGAGCACTCTAAGGCAATCTATACCCCAGCTTTTATCTCTTTTCCCCCCCCCCCCCCCCCCCCCCAAATGTTGATTTTAATTTAGCCTCATTCTACATTATAATGCAAAGATGTTGGCCCGGAATTTGCGGTGGGTAATAACAGCGAACTAACAGCATTTGCTGTTATTACCCATTTGAAACTGACCGCAACTTCAGAAAGTAGCGCTTGCGCATCTAATCGTGGAATCCTGAAGTTGCGGTCAGTCATTCACTGCTCCGACACTGGCTGCGCCGTGGCCTGCCCCCATAGCTGGCAATCGGTGAAATCCGTGAAATTGACACAAACTTCAACTTCTCCACGGTAATATCGCTGTTAAAAATTAAGCCTTGTTGGATTAGGTATAAGTGGGGTTTTAACAGCGCATTGACTTGCAAACAAACGTTCTGGCCCTGAAATAACTAATTTTAATTTTGTGGAGTGTCAACTTTCTCCATTACGATAAATAATTTTAAAAAATGTAGGAAACTTAAAAACATTTTTAAAAATATTTTTTAAATGTTTGTTCATATTTATTTCAGGTTTACCTTTTCCCCACATGAGAGCCCCAATCTTTGTTTTGCTCTGTGTAAAAAAAAAAAAAAAAAAAAAAAAAAAAAAAAAAAAAAAAAAAAAATTTAAAGCCTGAATAAAAACAACTTCTTCACTTCCTGGTTCCCGGTTTGTGAGAATTCTGCGTTGTGATCGGCTGCCTAAACAGCTTGTTGACGTCACAGCAGAGCGCTCTAAGGGAACCCCATTATCTTCCAGTGAAATCACTTGCACGTCGAAAAAGGCAAACTTCTCACCACAGAGATCGCGAGATCTTTGTGGGCAGCTTTCTTCGGGGCCAACGGCATACGTCTTTGCTTCGCTGCTGACCACAAATTCCGGGTCATTGTAATTGAGAAACCCCAAGTGTAAGAAGTATAGAAACACAAATTGTCGAGAGTTGATAAACGTTCTCATTTCATAGCTCAAAATGGTCTTTGTTTACAATTTGTGCTGCAGCTAAGTGCTTTAAACTGTAACAAAGTAATTATAGGGAATGCTGATTTGATAAGTTTAGATCAATGTTGTTGCATAGCAAAATGTAGGTTAAAGCTAAATCTCTTACTAAAAGCTCTTCATTTTCTGCAGAGTTTGCCTATGGTGGCCATCCCTATCCATTTTCAGGAATATTCGAGATCAGTCCTGGAGACTCAACAGAACTGGGAGATACATTCAAATTTAAGTAAGTAATGTAGGCAAGATTATTTCATTTCTGATACTTTTGAAAGATAATTGAAATGATCCATTCTTCTATGAGTGTGACGGATGCTTAATTAAGGAGTAAAGCTGGCTTGATGGGTTCTGGGGAAAACCATGTGCAAAGCACGCACATAAAAATGTCAGTGAAGTAGCAGATGGGCAATGCCCTCTGTATAAAGCCTCGACCCATGCCATAGCACCAATTTGTTTCTCCGTAGCTAAAGATGTTGTGTTCTTTGGTCCTCGTAACAAAAGAGAGGTATCAAGGCAAAGTGACTTTCTGAGAGAATTTCAGAGGGCAGAGCTGTGGGGACCAAAATATCAGCCTGCGTTGGAGGGGTCGGGGCGCAACTGGTAATCTGGGATCAGAGGATGAAAGAGTGTGTGCTGGAATAGCTGAAGATGGGGTGGAATGAGGTAATGGAGGGATTTGAAGATGAAGATAGGGGTCTTCAAATTGAAGCATTGTGGAGCTTGACGAGGATAGGGATGATGTCTGTAGAATGTTTTCATTTGTTGCCAGGATATGGGCAACGCTGGCAAAACTACATTTATTGCCCATCCCTAACCGCCCTGAGAAAGTGGTCTCCTTGAACCGCGGCAGTTCTTGTGATGGCGGTGCGCCCAAGATTGTGTTATGTGGGGAGTTCCAGGACATTGACCCAGTGACAATATCTAGCTTCTACAAATCAGTGCTCTAAAATAATACCCAGCCCTAGAAAATAATGCAATAATCAAACATTAATTCCAAATTGAAGTCCAAGGCAGGAGCTCATCATCCTCCGTGTTATTCAGTCTCTTGGTCTCTCTTGGTCTCAGAAACCTTGTCTGGTACAAGTTGTACTTGCCCTTGTCTGGATGAATTATGTTTGTTAAGTAGAAACTCTGTGGTTCGCACTGGTAGAATGATTCTCAAATTAGCCCCAAGTTCAAGATATGTTCACAAATGACATCTGCAAACTGAACTGAAACATTTGAGGTTGAATTCAATTGAAGTAGTGTTTACCAAATCATTGTCAGTATTTTTATCCCTGTTTCCCCTTTTGGGTTTAATACTCCACAATGACCTGAAGTGAAAATTATTCCCATCTGAGTAGCTCCAGAATTGTGACTGTAAAAGGGGGAGGGAAGCTACAATGTTTAATTACTGCTCTGAAATAATCCCTGTACAATGGATAATGTGTGACCAGGGTTTGGCAAATTGTGCTATATATTTGCGGCATCTGATAATATCTATGACTGGGACTAACATGCATACTTTTAACATTTGAAAAATATTTAAAGAAAAAACACTTTTAGGATTGCGATGAGGGTGTGATTGCTCTTGGTAGCTGAGTATGGTTAGAATGCAGTCACAATAATCATCAGATATTGCAGCTTTCAAAATTAAATTTTAGAAACAAACTACTCAAGCAGTCATTGCACACGCAAGCACGATGCAAAATGCTCTGCACTGTGCTTGTTGAAGTTATATGTACACACTTGGCTAGAATGAGATGTGGAAGGACCATTTTTGCATGTGAATAGTTTGCTTTCTACCATGGCCGATTATTTTAAATCCGAGAAAGCTCGACTGGTTTGGAGATAACTTGGGAACCATCTGGGGAATTTAGGGCAGTTAGAATCTCTAGATTAGTCCAAAAAAGATTTATGAAATAAATGGAGTTGAGTGTCATAGAATTTGTTGCAGAAGATTAGCATTCTTTACTTTCGTGTTTGAGTTCAGTTAACCTGTTTGTGTTTGTGTCCACAGGGAAGCAGTTGTGATGGGTAGCACCGATTTTACAGAGGATGACGTGGAGCGCATTGTAGAGGAGCTTGGAAAGGAATACAAAGGAAATGCCTATCATCTAATGCACAAAAATTGCAACCATTTTTCTTCAGCTATATCTGAGGCAAGTATATTGTAATTCACAGAATGGCATGCAGAGTCCATTTCATTTATCAGTTTTATTTTAAATTGCTTTTGAAAGTGACATTATCAACATCAAAGTAACTTGGGATTTATTTTTTCAAGCCCTTTCTTTCTTTCTCTCCACCCCAACTTCACTCGCCCACCCTTGTATAATTTGGACAGTGATGGCAATATTCGTGTCCTGGGTTTTTCTTTGTGAGTGTCCCTCGTGAAACACTTATGTAAAGACTCAGGAATGAATCATTTCCCACTTTGTTTGATATAGGAAATATATAAATGAGACCTCAGGAAATATATAAATGAGGCCTCAGAAATTGAGTTCCTTTTTTTGTAAAGATGTCCACCCTTTACAAGAATTATGTAGAGATGTACTTGTGTATATAACAATTTCACAACCTTCACAAAGCTCTATATTACTGGTTTGATGTGTTGCCTACCAACCACACATAGGCCGGAGAGGAACCGTTGAGCATTATATTATGACTGGTGTCTTGGTTCTGGAAAGGAAGTGTACAAAATAAACTGTAGAGAACCTTTTTTTAAAAAAAATAGTATTTGGCGTGAACCAGATGTTTAGTTCAGTTAAGTCCATTTTTTAAAAGGTGTTTGTTTTCCTCACATGTTCTTCCTATCCTGAAGTAGTGGGCTCCTTGCGCTCCCTCGCCCAATTGGCCATTATTCACGAGAGCCTCGGCTGTGAGTAACAACCGATTATTCAACATTTGGTTGCTTCACAGATGATCTCTTTCTCCCCTCCCCTTCCGTATTCCACACATGCAGCAGTGGTTACTTGATGGTGATTCAGAGCAGGAAAACCTGGCCTATTTTGCCCTTCCTAACACAACAGTGTGGAAACCAGTTGTATTGCCCCATATGCTACTCACCCAAGATAAGCTAATTCAACATTGATGGGTATCAAGCCTAGGACCACCTTGGCCTGCTCACTGCAATAATGCAGCTTTAATGGTTTTAGTATTGTGCTGATTAATGTACATGCATAGTGCAGAGGCTTAATCATACTGTGGTAGATTTCCTGAAACACATGAACAATGATGAAAGTAAATTTCACTGCGCCCTTGGTGACATTAAAAACTTCAATGAAGTCTGCAAACAAATAAGTGAAGTATGGTTTTTCTATGTCAAATAATTAGTTCAGACAGGCGGCTGTATTGTGACTTTTCCTTACTGCTGCTCAATCCACACCTTCTCATTAATGATTGCTTAGTCACATAATAGTGTGTAAATACTGTAGCAGCAGTTGTATTATTTGCAAAATGTGAGCAATTTGTTAGTGCTGTTCTAATTCAGAAGCAAAGAACATTTTTTAAAATGTCTGAGGGGATAATGTATTGGCATTTCGGCGTACCATGCCAAGGGGCTTAAATTTCACATGCAGCGAGTTCCCAATCTCTCTCGGTCTGCTAAGTGCTTCTTTAGAGTGAAGGGTGAAGGTAAATAGTGGATGAGTTTTCCAAGATTGTGCTCGCGTACCTCCTGGTGGTTGGTTGCAGAGTGGCATTGGCTGCTGCCTGCACGGAGGTCACCTGTTTGGTTGGGAGAACGGTATGTGATGTGCACAAACCTGAAATGCAGAATAGAAATTGGAATACAGAAAATGTTTGCGTCAATGTGCCTGATTAAAATAAGTTGGCAGAGCTGTGGTAGGTTTACTTGTGGGATGTCCCACAGTTTTCAAACCTTCCTGCAGTTGTAAATGGGATTTACTGGTGAATCAGAAAATAAGATATCGTTATCGAAATAATGATCTTTTAGCTGCACCTGCCTAGTATATTTTAGACCAAATGGCGGCTGTTGCTGTATTTGGGAAGTTTGGAAAGAACATGCTTGAGGTGGGATAAGGGAGAAGTTCCAGTTTCCTTGAGGATATGTGTCTGATTCCCCAAGCTGAGTTAACTGGGAGGGAATCGACTACACTAGGTGGAGGAGGGAATGTGCAAAATGGCCAATACTTAAAAGGTACAAAGACTTTACGTTTTGCCAAATGCTTTCTGTGACTGATGATATGTAAGGCTACTGGTTTTCTGTTTTCAAGGGGAACGACAGATTTATGGAATGTGCTCCCAAAGCATTGGGAAGATCCTGGAATGAAATTATAATAAAAGGTGAATTTGACTTATCCAGTCAGTGGACCTCATCATGTATAACTGTGGATTTTGAGGCATTAGAACCAGCTTTCTGAAAGAGCTCTGCGCTAGTTCATCAATCTTTGAGTGACCATTGAACTCTGTTCAGTGGCACCATAAGGTCACTATGAGCTTCACCACAGATCTGACAGTAAATCAGTCATCAAAGTGTCACGACAAAGAGTTTAGTGTATTTTTTTGTCCTATTTCATTAATATGTCTCGATCTTAATCTGGAATGCACTGTCTGGAAGGATGGTGGAAACAGTAACATTCAAAAGAGAATGGGACAAATACTCGAAGGGGAAAACTTTACAGGGCTATGGGGAAAGAGCAGAGGAGTGGGATTAATTGGATAGCTCTACCAAAGAGCCGGCACCAGCATGATGGGCCAAATGGCCTCCTTCCATGCTGTATCATTTTATGATCCTATATACCATAGAATAGTGGAAATATTTTAACAAATTATGTGTATTGCACACTCACTCTTTCTCCAGACATGATCAGCCTATCTGAAAATGTTTCTTGGGTGTAATCAGCACTCAGAAATGTTAGTCTGTAGAACAGAATTTTAAATGTTCTGGTTTGTATATTTTGCATACTGACTATTTTATATGAAGTTAAAAGCTAAGGACTGCGTATCAAAAACACTCCAAAGCAATGTGGTCATTTTATTTTACTAGTTATTTGTAGCAGTTTGAAGTTTTTTTTAATCCTGACTCGGTAAAACAGTTTAACAAAGTAAATGAGATTACTAGGAATGTAAAACCTCCCTAGAAAGATCTAACTTCAAACCGTGCCAATACTTTCCTCAATTGTTTTGTAATACTGACATCCACGCTTAAGCTCTTTCTAAATTGGATTAGGAAATAAATATCAATTCTGTTTTACCACTTTGTTCTTAAGTAATTTTTAAAAAATATTGTTGTGCCTCGTTCACAATGTGAATTATTGCTGTCAAACATTTTTGCTGAATAATCTAATTTAGAAAGAACACAAATCCAGGGGCCCACCTTACCACCGTACAAAAATAATTGGAGGGAAATATCACCATCATTTATCAATGGCTTTATTGGGGCAGTTTTACATCCCTCATAAGCCTTTGTACTTTGTTAAACTGTTTTATTGACGGACCAGGGTTATTATAACTGGTAAATATTTTTGAGGTAGGCCATTTTAGCCATGAATAAATCTGTACATTTGAAAGCTTTAGGTTTCCAAACTGACATTTTCCATTGTAAGACTCCTACAATATTGCATCTGGACGCTGAGAGGACTTATCCATTCCTACTGAAGGATTAATGTTGCAAAGATCTCGTTATCTTGGTGACAAAATCTGCTCCGATGAGATAGGCTCTGACCAAGAGGTATTTGAACAATCATGTGATTGTCTTACTGCTGTGGTTTTTTTGTATATAGTTTGGTGCTTTGTTCCCAAATCCTACACATACCTATAAGAATTTTTTCATGTAAAATGATGGCACTTTATAAATAAAAAAGCTGTTCTAATGCTGGGTAAAAGTTGATTTATATACACATTACTCTAGAGGTGCCAGCAGTCTATTGAAAAGAGTAATGTTTTGGCAATAGTTCAGTGTCAACACTGGTTACAAAGTAGAGCATATGGACGTCAGGTCATGGTGTTCTACTGATCAGTATATAAATATATTTTGAAAAATTGATTGGTAAAAGATGAGCACTTTGCCTAAAGGCATGGGATGCAGGAAGGATCAGATGTTCGTCTATCCTGAATGTGATATTAACTACTGTGTTTTGCAACCATTTGAAGCAAAATGAAAGAGGTAAAAGATCTTTTTTCCCCCCTCCAAAACCAAGATAAATAGTTGAGGTTCATAATGCAGAACACCATCATGGTTGAAACGAGTAAGAGAGAAGGCAACATAAATCAGGAGGAATTGATTGGGTAGCTGGTTTTAAAAGCCTGAAGATTGTAGAAGAAAGGAAAGACTGGGGAGATGAGTGTTCTATTTTGGGATTTCACTACAGATATTCTCCTTGGTTTCATTGTCGCAAGCCACTCCCCATTGAGCAACATCCTATTGTGCATGGAGATTGGAAAGACAGGAATTTAAATTTTTTCCAAAGTCTCCTGGGCAGTCTCTCTGCCCCTTTTGTTTTAGCTCATGATGCATTTCTTGTTACAAGAGAAGGATGGACTCCTACCTTCATGAAAATCATGTTTCGAGTAATCATGTAACCTTTCCTTTGCTACACTGGTTCAAGGTGTTCTTTGATGGTGCAGTTATTCTGAGGTAGTCAGGCTTTCAAATATGCCTCTATCTAGATGACAAGTTAATCAGGACATCCACAAAACATTTGAAACATATCCCTGATTATTTTAAAGTATTTAGAGTTGTATAACCAGATTTTCTCGAAGTAATGTGGTATATTTAAAATATTCTATCAATTTGCTGAAATACCAAACTTTAAAATTTACCCACGAAGGTGTGTTATAAACCAGTTTTTAAAAATCCATCTTTTCTAAGCCTGAGTGCCATATACCACATGTGGTTGGCTAAAAATGTTAATTTAACTCAAAATGTTTCTCTTTCGCTAGTTTCCTCGCATACTGAACAATCTTAAAAGCACTGTAAACAACTGCTGAGGTTGCATTGAACTCTAAAGATCGAACATTAAAAAAAGAGGCAATGAAATGGACATTACTTGGGCATACAAAACTAGTTGCATACTTTCCCACAGGGTGTATTTAAAACAAAATTCATTCCCATGATGTGTTGCTGGCAAGGCCGGCATTTATTGACCAATCCTAGTTGCACTTGCGAAGGTGGCGATGAGCCGTCGCCTTGAACCGCTGCAGTCCGTGTGGTGAAGGCACACTCTCGATGCTCTTGGGTAGGGACTTCCAAGATTTTAACCTGACAACGATGAAGGAACAACGATTATATGTCCAAGTCGGGATGGTGTGTGCTTTGGAGGTGATGGTGTTTGCATGCATCTGCTGCCCTTGACCACCTAGGTGGTGGAGGTCGTGGGTTTGGAAGGTGCTGCTAAAGGTTAGACAATGAGCCCTGGCCAAAGAGTGGCATTAATTTTTTAGCAGATAGGGTATTGCACAGTCAGAAGAAAAAGTTTAGTGGCAAATTTGTTTGAAAGATTTTGATGGCCAAAACAAATACATTTTGTTAGAGGAATTAGTTAGAAATGTTTCCAATCTGAATGTAACTGAAATTTTGGTAGATTTGTCTTTGTGGATTAATTTTTTGTAATGTTTTGCACTAGGTAGTCGTCTCGGATTCAGCATCACTGGCCACTCTCTTAAGCGGATCTAGTTTTTCCTATGATCCAGAGCATGCCTTTACGTGCCCAATATTTAGGTAAAAATAGCAAGATCCAGGGCTCGAAAAGCGAACCCTTGCACTACGTTCCGGTTTACTCGAATATGTTGTGTGCCACCATGTGATCTCCTCAACTTTGGCAAGGCAGAAGAATAAACAGGTGAAACAGCGATTTACTTGTACTTCTTGCAATTTAGTATACTGTATTCGCTGCTCACAATGTGGTCTCCTCTACATTGGGGAGACCAAACGCAGATTGGGTGACCACTTTGCAGAACACCTCCGTTCAGTCCGTAAGGGGGATCCCGAGCTCCCGGTGGCCTGTCACTTTAATTCACCGCCCCATTCCCACTCCGACCTCACCGTCCTCGGCCTCTTGCATTGTTCCACGGAAGCTCAACGTAAACTCGAGGAACAGCACCTCATCTTTTGATTAGGCACTCTACAGCCCTCTGGACTCAACATAGAGTTCAACAATTTCAGATCATAACCTCGGCCCCTATCACATATATATATATTTTCTTTTTTTTTACCCACACGTTTTGTTTTTTCTGCTGTCCTTCATTCTGCCGGCGCAATTCACACCCCATCTAGAGCCATCCTTTGTTCCTTAACCTGTCCCATTTCCACTTCCCCTTGCCTTGAATATCTCATAATGTCTCTTAATCTCTCCTGCTTTCTATCCTATCACTGACCTTCCCTTTTATTCTTTCATCCCCTCCCCCTTTCCCAGCCCCCAAACTTGCTTTCCATTTCCTGCTTTTTTTCCAGTTCTGACGAAAGGTCATCGACCGGAAACGTTAACTCTGTTTCTCTCTCCACCGATGCTGCCTGGCCTGCTGAGTTTTTCCAGCGTTTCCTGTTGTTATTTCGGATTTCCAGCATCCGCAGTATTTTGCTATCGTATTAGTGTTTGGTTTACTGCCACCTCTCTTTTAGGAATGCCCACCTTGAAGAAATTCTGTTCTTCTCTTCGACGGGATTTCCGTTTGTCTGTTCAACCTTGTTCATCTTCATTGCTTTCAGTTTCCCTTCTCGTGTTTGATCAGGTATCTGCCAAGACTCGGTTTCGCAGCCACATCTCTTTCCTCAGCAACTGTCTCCAGTTCCGACTTATTCCACGTGGATTCCAACTAAACTTCCACCCTTCGTGTTTCGGATCCACTCAGGATTACAAATATCTTCAAGATATTCATCGTTCCTTGAACTACTGCTCTCGCCGCATCTTGAGATCCACGCTCAACGCCATGCGGCACCACACGAACACTCTCGACCTCTCTCTTCAGCAGCACCGACGCACTCTATCTCAAAGCTGTCCGGGTCCACAGTTCCATTTCATCCTTCGACTCATCCGACGCTTCAACAAAAAACTTTTTTCCTTCCTTTCTGATGTCAAGGATCCCAAGCTTCATCAACTCTTGAACACCAACGCCCCTCCGTAACCTTCTTCCCCTTCACTTTCCTCTGACCCGCCCCCCTCTCCCAATCTCACCCCCTGCCGCATTTTCACTATCCCTTCTGACCTTCCCCTCTCTGACAACGAACAATCAGTCCTCAGCAAAGGCCTGAGCTTCATCCCCTTACACCCCCACCTCAATGAATTTTGAGCTCGGCACGATGCTGAGCTCTTTTTCCGACGCCTTCGTCTCCGTGCCCACTTCTCTGCCCAGGAGTCTTCCCCCCGCACGGCTGACCCTTTCTCCCGCTTTCAGAATTCTCGTTCTACCTGGACCCCTCCCTCTGGCCTCTTACCCTCTCTAGATCGTTTCATTGCAAACTGCCGCCGTGACATCGGCCGTCCCCATTTCTCTGCTCCCCTCACTCACTCCAACCTACCTCCCTCTGAACTTGCAGCACTCTATTCTCTTAGATCCAACCCTGACATTGTCATTAAACCCGCTGACAAGGGTGGTGCTGTTGTTTGGCGAACCGACCTCTACCTAGCGGAAGCTGAACGCCAACTCTCCGACACCACCTCCAACCTCCACCTGGACCATGACCCCACTACCGAACATCAAACCACCGTTTCCAAGACTGTCACTGACCTCATCTCCTCTGGAGATCTTCCCCACCACGGCCGCCAACCTCACAGTTCCCCAACCCCACACAGCTCGCTTCTACCTCCTTCCCAAGATCCACAAACAGGACTGCCCTGGTAGACCCATCGTTTCAGCCTGTACTTGCCCCACGGAACTTCTCTCTTCCTATCTCGACTCTTTTTTCTCCCCTTGTCCAGTTTCTTCCCACCTACATTCGCGACTCTTCCGACGCCCTCTGCCATTTTAACAGTTTCCAGTTTCCCGGCCCCAACCGCCTCCTTTTCACTGGACGTACAATCCCTCGACACCTCCATCCCCCATCAGGCTGGCTTCAGGACGCTCCACTTCTTCCTTGAACAGAGGCCCAACCAGTCCCCATCCAGCACCACCCTCCTCCGCCTGGCTGAACTTGTTCTCACATTGAACAACTTCTCCTTTGACTCCACTCATTTCCTCCAAATCAAAGGTGTTGCTGTGGTTACCCGCATGGGTCCTAGCTATGCCTGCCTTTTCGTGGGATATGTGGAACACTCTTTGTTCCAGTCCTACTCGGGTCCCCTCCCTCACCTCTTTTTCCGGTATATTGATGACTGTATCGGTGCCGTCTTCTGCTCTCGCCCTGAACTAGACAATTTCATTCACTTTGCTTCCAATTTCCACCCTTCCCTCACTTTCACATGGCCCATCTCTGACTCTTCCCTTCGCTTCCTCGACTTCTCCGTCTCCATCTCTGGGGATAGGTTATTGACCAACATTCACTGCAAGCCCACTGATTCCCACAGCTACCTGGACTACACTTCCTCCCACCCCGCCTCCTGTAAGAACTCTATTCCATTCTCCCAGTTTCTCCGTCTCTGCCGCACCTGCTCCGACGATGCCACCTTCCATACCAGTGCTTCCGACATGTCTTCCTTTTTTCTCAACCGAGGATTCCCCTCTACTGTGGTTGACACAGCCCTCGACCGTGTCCGTTCTATCTCCCGTACTTCTGCCCTCACCTCTGCCCCTCCCTCCCGGAACCACAATAGAGTTCCCCTTGTCCTCACCTTTCACCCCACCAGCCTCCACATTCAACGGATCATCCTCCGCCATTTCCGCCACCTCCAGTGCGATCCCACCACCAAACTCATCTTCCCGTCACCTCCCCTTTCAGCATTCCGTAGGGACTGCTCCCTCCGCGACACCCTAGTCCACTCCTCTACCACCCCCAGCACCCCTTCCCCGTCGCCCGGCACCTTCCCGTGCAAGCGCAGGAGATGCAACACATGCCCTTATACCTCCCCCCTTCCCACAGTCCAGGGCCCCAAACACCCCTTCCAGGTGAAACAGCTATTTACTTGTACTACTTGCAATTTAGTACACTGTATTCGCTGCTCACGATGTGGTTTCCTCTACTTTGGGGAGACCAAATGCAGATTGGGTGACCGCTTTGCGGAACACCTCCATTCAGTCCGTAAGGGGGGCCCCGAGCTTCCGGTGGCCTGTCACTTTAATTCACCGCCCCATTCCCATTCAGACCTCACCGTCCTCAGCCTCTTGCATTGTTCCACAGATGCTCAGTGTAAGCTCAAGGAACAGCACCGCATCTTTCGATTAGGCACTCTACAGCCCTCTGGACTCAACATAGAGTTCAACAATTTCAGATCATAACCTCGGCTCCTATCACATATATATATATATATATATATATATATATTTTCTTTTTTTTATCCACACGTTTTGTTTTTTCTTCCCTCCCTTCAGCTGTCCTTCATTCTGCCAGCGCAATTCTCACCCCATCTCGAGCCATCCTTTGTTCCTTAACCTGTCCCATTTCCACCTCCCCTTGCCTTGAATATCTCTTATTGTCTCTCAATGTGCCTTAATCTCTCCTGCTGTGTGTCTTAATCTCTCCTGCTGTCTATCCTATCACTGACCTTCCCTTTTGTTTTTTCATCCCCTCCCCCTTTTCCCAGCCCCCAAACTTGCTTTCCATTTCCTGCTTTTTTTCCAGTTCTGGCGAAAGGTCATTGACCTGAAACGTTAACTTTGTTTCTCTCTCCACCGATGCTGCCTGGCCTGCTGAGTTTTTCCAGCGTTTCCTGTTATATATAGAAGAAATAAACACTATTGGACTGTGGCTTAGGCTATAAACCAACACAGATTTATTGACCATTAAACAGGTAAATGAGCAATAGTCGTACAATTAGTTCATTTGCAGTAATACGAACTTTACTCCCCTAAATGTCAAAACTACAATCATTTCTCGTGTGCAAGCCCTCAACAAAAGATTGATCCTTGGTTCATGCTTACTAACTTTTTAAGTGGTGATGCAGCAATTCAGCCATTATATAGTCTGCAACCTCTTGGAAGATATCCTGTATAAAAAAAAAAAAAAAGAAGGAATTAAAAACTAAAACAAAAAGCTGGAAATCTGAAATATAAACAGAAAATGCTGGAAGCAGTCAGCAGGTTAAGCAGCATCTATGGAGAGAGGAAGGTTAACGTTTCAGGTCTTGTATAGAATTTACAGCATAGAAACAGGCCATTCGGCCCAAAGGTCCATGCCGATGTTTATGCTCCACCTGAGCCTTCTCCCACCCTGCTTCATCTCGCCCAGCAACATTCCTTTCTCCATTATGTACTTATCTGTGTTCCCCTTAAATGCATCTGTGCTATTCGCCTCAACCATTTCATGTGGTAGCGAGAACCAATTCTGATTAAGCGTCATGAGACCTGAAACGTTAACCCTACCTTCCTCTCTCCACAGATACTGCCTAACCTGCTGAGTGTTTCCAGCATTTTCTGCTTTTAATTAAAAACTGCACTACTTTTAACTGCATTAGATGGTCAGCCATTCACAGGTTTCCAAATGGTGTTTGGCCGGACCAATACAGCAGCCATTGTTTAGACATTTCTCTGTCGGTCTGTACTCGATTGGCATGTCAAGCTGACCAAATTGTATGGAATGTCACCTAAATTAAAGATATCAAAAATGCTTCTTGGGACTAATGCATCTCAAGGGGCCATTTTGCATCCCAGACTATAATGTACATTCTGCAGTTTGAAAAATACACCATGTACAGGAAACTTTTTTATCCGGGACCGGCGTGGTGCCGGTTTATTAAAAAGTCCGGATTACAGAGTTATAGTTAAAAGGTACGAGAGCTCCATACACAGTAACAAATCCAGGCTTCCCTGTTGCTTAGCAACAGGTGCAAGAAGCCCGGCCACAGACCAAGCGTCCCTGTTGCTTAGCAACAAGTGCAGAAACCCCCGATTACACAGCCAAGAATCAAGAAACGGCCACTAATATGAAGAAAAACTTAACTGAACCTACTCCTGAATTTTGCCGGTTAACCGAGATTTCCGGTTGTTTGGGTGCCGGTAAATCGAGTTTCCTGTATCTGAATTTAATCCCACATGTCGTGACCAGAAAATAATGAATCCATCATAGACAAAAAGTAATCGCTTTTGTCACATAGTATATAGTCGAGTTTTGAGTTGATCATTCCTTCCTTGGTGGTCTCCGATTCACAAAACGAGATTTGTTTTCTGTAACTGTACAATTGTATACTTGTGCCTTTGCAAACCTCTACTTTAGTGCCTTGTGATTATTACAGCATCAGAATTTTAAACTGTAAGTTGCCACATTGCATTACAATAGCAATTTAGATACAGCTGGGTTTGCAAAAAAGCATTTCAAAGTCTTTTATAACTAAGATAAATCCCTTGCAGTCTTTTTGTTCCTCATTAGAATCTTGAGGATTGTAACGAGGCTTGTCTCTGATTGAAGGGCCAGTAAAACAGCGCATTCTTCTAGATATAGAAACATAATTGGTAGTATAATTATGGATTGTTAGCACTTGGTAACTTACCCTGTTCTTATGTAGCTGTGCATGACACAGGCACACAACTCTCCCAGATTGCTTTGTCATTCATTTGAACCCGATTGGTACATTTTCTAATCCCTTTATTTCTCACTTTTTTACCCACTTAAGTGTCACCGTGGCTTAGTTGGTAGCACTCTTGACTCTAGAACTTGTGCAAAATTTAGACTGACATTTCAACAGCAACTTGCAATTGTATAGCATCTCTAACAAAACATCCCAAAGTATTTCAGAGGCAAAAATAATCAGAACTGAGAAATGAAAGGAGAAGGATTTTTTTGTTACTCATTCACGGGAAGTGGGCGTCGGTGGCAAGGCCAGCATTTATTGCCCATCCCTAGCTGCCCTTGATAAGGTGGTGGTGAGCCGCCTTCGTGAACCGCTGTAGTCCATGTGGTGAAGGCACTCCCACAGTGCTGTTAGGGAGGGAGTTCCAGGATTTTGACCCAGCGACGATGAAGGATCGGTGATATATTTCCAAGTCAGGCTGGTGTGTGACTTGGAGGGGAACTTGGAGGTGGTGGTGTTCCCATGTGCCTGATGCCCTTGTCCTTCTAGGTGGCAGAGGAGGTATGTTTTGAGGAGGTTTCGAAGGAGGCAAGGGAGATAACCAGGCAAGGACTTAGTGAGAGTGTTTCAGAGTGTGGGGCCACAACAGCTGACGGCTCTGCAGCCGAATGTGGAGCTGAGAGAAGAGGGATGCAAAGGAGTCTAGAATTGGTGCAGTACTGAGGGCATGCTATACAGGAAACTTTTTTTTATCCGGCACGGACGGGACCGACGTGGTGCTGGTTCATCAAAAATTCCGGATAACCGAACGCTATAGTAAAATATATGGAGCTGAGAGCTCCGTATAAAGCAACAAACCCAACAGCTTCAAAACAATGGCCACAAGTTGCAAGCGTCTCTGTAGCTTAGCAACAGCTGCAGCCACATCCTTGCACAGCAACACATGGAGGAAGGCAAGTAATAAAAGTTACCTGAACCTACTCCTGAATTTTGCTGGTTAACCGACATTTCCGGTTATTTAGGTGCCGGTTAATCGAAAGTTTCCTGTATTGGCATTCAGATGAGACCTTAAAACAAGGCTCCATCTGCCTGTTCAGGTGGACATAAAAGAACCCATGGCACTATTCAAAGAGGAGCTGAATTCTCCCGGTACCCTGGCCAAAATTCCCCCCTCAACTGACACCATGAAAAACAGATTCAATTCATCTTGTTGGCTTTGGGACCTTGTGTACAAATTGGCCGCTGCTTTTTCCTCCAGAACAACAGTGATTGCAATTCAAAAGTAATCATAATTGGTGAGCCACTTGGGACATCCTGAAGACAAGAAGATGCTATATAAATGCAAGTTATTTTTTTTTCTTCTATGTGATCCATGGTTTCTGACGGTTAAATCCTAAGGGTATACGCCTTGTGACAACTTTGCTGAGGTGTTTCTGGACAACTTTGTTTAATGAACTGAGAAATGGCCAAGTAAAATATTGCATTAGAACGGATGTGTTGGTAATTTTTTAAAATTATAATTAGTCTTCAGTTTGATAGAAGATTAAAAAGTATTCGATGATGTGGCATATGCTGAAAGCTTGTCACTCTGTCGATTAATGTGGTTTGTGCCTACAGTTTCCCACACAGAGTTCTTGAACTTGGTCATCAAGAGAGAGCCAGTAAAAGTTAGGCATTTTCTTCCACGGGAAGGCAGTCATTTTAGGCCGCACTCATGGAATTCCAGGGAAGTGGTTGAAAAGTGGCTTTAGCAGAGCCCAGAGGGAAAATGCCTGCCTTTTGGTCAAGGAATGGTGTGTCCAATAAAAAGTACCTTCCTGAAATAATTCTTACACATACCAGTAAGACTGTGCCTCTTATCTAAATCCATCAAAGATTTATTTTATATGTTGAATAAAATAAGGCAGTTTAAGCTTGAAATGTAAAGATAATTATTGTTTTGATATTTCACTGGTAAACTATCTTGCTGATTCAATCTTTTCCCTGCACATATGCTATTGGGTATGTGCTGATGCATGCTGCAGCAAGCAATATAATTACTGGGCAGGCAGTAGTTTTTGGCCTGAAGCCATTTCCCTCCATTATGAATGCCACCCTGTAGTCACTGTTTGAACACACAGAAAATTTAAAGGATGTGTAGTTGGATCAGACTGATGCAAATTAGATTTTGTTGGTGCCAGTAGTGAAGATTTATGAGTAACGTGTTGTATCACAAGATTAAGATGGCCGTATGGGCTTGGCCCATTACCATCTGATTCTATCGCTTTGCCCTCCTGCCTCAGAATATCTGAAAGTACTGTTCTGATTTTACTTTATTCTGTTGAAGCCTGAAGCCTGATTGCGCTGCATCATTTTGAGGCTGAAGAGGCTTGGCTCATCCCTCTGACACAAAGCATCAACCTCGCTGCTTTGCTCTGCACCACCTCTTATGATGCAGTGAACAGAACTGCATGCACTATTCCAGATACAGGAAACTCTTTTTGTTATCCAGCACCGACAGGACCGGCGTGGTGCCGGTTTATCAAAAAGTCCGGATTACAGAGAGTTATAGTTAAAAGGTACGAGAGCTCCGTACACAGCAACAAATCCAGGCTTCCCTGTTGCTTAGCAGCAGGTGCAAGAAGCCCGGCCACAGACCAAGCGTCCCTGTTGCTTAGCAACAAGTGCAGGAACCCCCGATTACACAGCCAAGAATCAAGAAACAGCCACTAATATGAAGAAAAACTTAACTGAACCTACTCCTGAATTTTGCCAGTTAACCGAGATTTCCGGTTGTTTGGGTGCCGGTAAATCGAGAGTTTCCTGTACTACTTAGCCAGAGCTCTTGTCAGTTTCTGGAGATTTGAATTCGACTGACTTGGCAACATAACCCCCAGGATCTTGTTTGCTATGTTTTTTTTAACAACCTCCCAAATACAATTGCAGTTGTACAAGGTATTGGTGAGACCGCACCTGGAATACTGCATACAGTTTTGGTGTCCATACTTAAGAAAAGACATACTTGCTCTCGAGTCAGTACAAAGAAGGTTCACTCGGTTAATCCCGGGGATGAGGGGGTGGTCATATGAGGAGAGGTTGAGTAGATTGGGACTCTACTCATTGGAGTTCAGAAGAATGAGAGGCGATCTTATTGAAACATATAAGATTGTGAAGAGGCTTGATCGGGTGGATGCAGTGAGGATGTTCCCAATGAAGGGTGAAACTAGAACTAGGGGGCATAATCTTAGAATAAGGGGCTGCTCTTTCAAAACTGAGATGAGGAGAAACTTCTTCACTCAGAGATGGTGGTAGGTTTGTGGCATTTGCTGCCCCAGAAAGCTGTGGAAGCTACATCATTAAATAAATTTAAAACAGAAATAGATAGTTTCCTAGAAGTAAAGGGAATTAAGGGTTACGGGGAGCGGGCAGGAAATTGGACATGAGTCTAGGTTCGGAATGGCCATGGCCCTGTGGGTAGTGGAGCGGGCCCAGGGGCCGTGTAGCCTGGTTCTGCTCCTACATCTTGTGTTCTAATTGTTAGATTTCAGGAGATGGTTTTATTCCTGTTCCTGGCTGGGGTGGAGATCGCCTTTACAGAATGTAAGTACTGTAGAAAACATAGGGACAGTGATCTGGACGAGTTTCTAGATGGGTTGGAGAGGAATTTCCCAGATTTTTTCTCCCAAATTGGCCATTGGGTTTTTATCTGGTTTTTCGCCTCTCCCGGGAGATCACATGGGTTCGGGTGGGATGGAGAGTGATAGAAGATTTGAGGTTAGGATCAGATCAGCCATGATCTTATTGAATGGTGGAGCAGGCTCGAGGGGCCGATTGGCCTACTCCTGCTCCTATTTCTTATGTTCTTAATCCCATTGGAGTACATGTGCGTCCTACCTTTTCCTTCCAATATATGTAGTACCTTGCACGTGTATTATTGAACTTAATTTGCCTCTAATCAGCCCAGCTGCATACTTTGTCAAGCTTTTTTCATAAGATCTTGTTGACTTCCTCTGATTCCACAGTCCCCTTCTCTTGCCCCGCCCCCCTCCAAGATTTGATGTCATGTGCAAATTTAACCACCTTGAACAGAGATTGTGAATCCAATTTACGATGTGTAAGATGTCCCAGCACAGATCCCTGAGGCACTCCACTCCATAGCTCCCCATTACAACAACTTGCATTTATTTAGTAAAAAACGCAAAAGGGGTGAGAACTGATGTTGAGTGGTTATTGAAAATTTCAGGGAGATGACTGAAAGTGTAGTTGAAGAGGTTTTTGAGGGTGGAGTGAAAGGTAACAAGGTGAATGTGTGTAGGGAAATGCTTAGAGTGCAAGGCAAGAATAGCTGAAGGCTGTGCAAGTAAGGTGCAACAGTGAGAGTGGGAAATTCTGAATACAGGTAGACTATCCTTTATCCGAACTTCCGAAAACCGAAACCCTCTAAAAACCGAAAGTTTTTCGTTCAGCGTAAGTCGTGCGCACGACATGACCAGAGTGGCGCACGACTTACGCTGAGCAGGGCAGAGGGTCACTGAGTTCCCTCCTGGGTAGGAGATTGCAGGCCGAGCCGGGCAGTGTGAAGGAGGTATACCGGGAGAGTGAACCCAACAATACAGCGGCCCGTCCGATAGCTGCAGCGGCCTGTCCGATATTCTTTTCTCCCGACCCCCACCCTTTCGGATAAGGGATAGTGTACCAGCCTTTATCCGCACTTCCGAAAACAGAAAACCTCTGAAAACCGAAAGTGGTGGCTTACGGGGTGCTGCCCCGTAATACCTTCTGAAATCCGAAAACCGAAACACGGCTGGTCCCAAGGTTTTCGGATAAAGGATAGTCTACCTGTATAACGGATGGTGCAGGAACGCATACAACCCTGCTGAAGGATGTTGGAGTGGGTGGTGCGAAGCAATGGATAGATTTGTAAATGATGATGAGGATTTAAAGATCTGTGTATTGTGAATGGGGAACCAGTGGGGTCTGGCAAAGACGGGCGAGGCGATTTTCCCAACCCTGGGGAGGCGGGTATGGAGGTGGAACTGCCGGGAAAATGGCAGAATCTGGGAGCGGGTACCCATCCTGTCTCCATGCCATCTTCCCAGGAGGCGGGTACCCGTGCCGGATCCTGTCACCTCGTGGTGGGAAGGGGATTAGTGCCAATTAACTGCCTGTTAACGGGCAGTTTTTTGGCTAATCCCTATTTTGAGCCCTAAAGTGTGGGCTTCCTGACGGTTCCAAACCTCGCCAGGGTCAGTGAGGCTCTGCGGGGGTCGGAGAGGCCGAAATGTCCGGTGTGCAGGTGAGTGATGAGTGCAAGTGTGGAGAGGTAAGTGTGTGAGGTGAGTGTAGAGTGTTTTAATAAGATTACTTACCTTTGCTTCTTCCTCCAGGCTTCATCCCGTTAGGCTGCGGAGCTGCCTCATCTCCACGGCAGAGATGACAGAATGGCTGCTGTATTCTCCGATTTCTGCTCAGGAAAGCGGTTTGGTGAGTCTTGAGCACAAGGACTCGTCAAAGAACAGAGATTGTCAGTGTTTGACAGCTTCTCAAAGCTGTCAAATGATGACAATTCATCTGTCAAAAATTTTTGACTGATAATGTCATACGTTGACGTTCTCTGTCACCGGCTTTCCCTTAATTGGTCTGCTAAGCCCGCTGGGCGGGCTTAACTAGGTCAATCAAGGGAAAATAGCGTGGGTTGGCTGGGCGTCGATGGAGATGGGACTAAAACCTGACAAGCAGCAGTCCCGCCTCCATCACGTCCCCATTGATAAAATCACCCCCAGGGATGTTAGGGAAGCGGAACTTTGTTTAGGATAGGATGTTTGAGAGGTTTTGGACGAGTTGAGAGTTTATGTAGAGGTAGATTGGGAGGCTGCTGAGAAGAGTGTTGGAGAATTGAGCCTGGAGGTGATGAAGGCTTGGGTGAGAGATGATAATAGAGGCAGATGATGTTGCAGAGGTAGAAAGTCTTGGTGATGGATAGGATATGGCATTTGGAGCTCAGCTCTGGGTCAAATAGGACACCAAGGTTGTTCATTGTATGATTCAGCCTGATTGAGTAGACGCAGAGGGAGATAAAATTGAAGACTAGGGACTTTTTGGTCAGAGCTGAACAAAATTTCACCTTGGCTCTACATACTGTTTACCCTTTGCCTCCTTCCCTTTAACTTGGTACTAATTCACGTCCATGCCTTGCCTTCAATAACCACTGATTTTAATTAAATGTCACATGGGAGACTCCTTTCTAAAGGCGTTTTAGAAATCTAGATACACTGTCAGCCTTGGCTCAGTAGTAGCACTCTCACCTCTGAGCCAGAAGGATGTGGGTTCAAGTCCAACTCCAGAGACTTGAGCAAAGGAATTTACCTGTAGGTCATGTAAGAGACTTGTCCAGGACTTTACCTATATTCAGCACAGGCAATGCAGAGGGCTTACGTTACTCATTTATAGATGTTGGACTATAACCTGGTGTTGTGTGACTTCTTACATTTGTCCACCCCAGTCCAACTCCGGCATCTCCACACCATCATTTATAGATGGGAGAGTTGTGTAGATGGGAGAGTTGTGCTAATGTTCAGAATGAGGGTCTTTCCTGCTCTCGATATTGGTGAAGGGGCTGTGCCTCTACCTATTAGCGGGCCTTGTATATAGTAATTACATATGAGAGGTCTTACCTCTACTCGGTATGGGGACCTTTACCCATACCCGTTATGTGGAGGTTTATTTGTACCTGCAATTAGTGTGTAGCTGTGTCTGTATTCAGCACGGGTGGTGGGATGTACCATTCTGTGCTGGATACTGTTTAGAGAATATTCTCAGAGGTGCTGCCCATCTCGCGGAATTTGAAGTAACTAAGCAACAATATTGAAGCGGCATTTCTCTTTTGATTTACCTGCTGTGCATTTCCAGCACCCTCACCTTCATCTGATTTCCAAACTCCAACATTTTCAACCAGCCTCCACATTCAACGGATCATCCTCCGCCATTTCCGCCACCTCCAGCGTGATCCTACCACCAAATATATCTTCCCCTCACCTCCCCTTTCAGCATTCCGAAGAGACTGCTCCCTCCGCGACACCCTGGTCCACTCCTCTATCGCACCTTCCCGTGCAAGCGCAGGAGATTCAACACACGCCTTTTTACCTCCACCCTTCCCACTGTCCAGGGCCCCAAACACTCCTTCCAGGTGAAACAGCGATTTACTTGTACTTCTTGCAACTTAGTATACTGTATTCGCTGCTCATGATGCAGTCTCCTCTGCATTGGGGAGACCAAACGCAGATTGGGTGACCGCTTTGCGGAACACCTCCGTTCAGTCCGTAAGGATGACCCTGAGATTCCGGTGGCCTGTCACTTTAATTCTCCGCTCCACTCCCACTCTGACCTCACTGTCCTCGGCCTCTTACACTGTTCCAACGAAGCTCAATGTAAGTTCGAGGAACAGCACCTCATCTTTCGATTAGGCACTTTACAGCCTTCTGGACTCAACATAGAGTTCAACAATTTCAGACCATTACCTTTTTCCCTATTCCTTTTTTTTCCCATTTATTTTATTATTTTTTACTCTGTCCCACATGGCAGCTGTCTTTCATTCTGCCGTTTACACTTCATCTAGAGCCATCCTTTGTTTCTTAACCTGTCCCATTACCATCTCCTTTTGCCTTGCACCGTCTCTTAATGTCTCTTAATCTCTTCTGCCTTCCATCCTATTGCAGACCTTCCCTTTTGTTCTTTCATCCCCCTCCCCCTGCCCCTCTCTCCCCGCCCCTGCACTTGCTTAAAAACCTGTTCGATCTCCAGCTTTTCCCAGTTCTGACGAAGGGTCATCGACCTGAAACGTTAACTCTGTTTCTCTCTCCACAGATGCTGCCTGATCTGCTGAGTATTTCCAGCATTTTCTGTTTTTATTCCAACATCACCACCATGCCTCTGTTAATTGATTATTAACCCTTTGATTCTAGTCACATGATTGATTTTTATACATCACAAGCTGGGTTCTTTGGTTTTAGCCAATTTTATGAGACCCATCTCCAACAGCAATTTGTCACGTCAATAACTCTTTAATAAAAATAAAACCCTTAGATTTTAAACTGATCTGAAGGTATTTGTAAAAATTATGCTTTTTTGTTTAGTCTTAGTTATTGGTCACTTTTAATTCAGTCGCAATACTAAAGGAGTTTAAATACCAGCTGCAAATGTAGCCCCACTATTTAAAAAAGGAGGGGGAGAGAAAACAGGGAACTACAGACCGGTTAGCCAAACATCTGTAGTAGGGAAAATGCTAGAGTCTATTATAAAGGATGTGATAACAGGACACTTAGAAAATATCAACGGGATTAGACAAAGTCAACATGGATTTATGAAAGGGAAATCATGTTTGACAAACCTACTGGAGTTTTTTGAGGATGTAACTGGTAGAATAGATAAGGGAGAACCAGTGGATGTGGTGTATTTGGATTTTCAGAAGGCCTTTGATAAAGTCCCACATAAGAGGTTAGTGTGCAAAATTAAAGCACATGGTATTGGAGGTAATATACTGGCATGGATTGAAAATTGGTTAACAGTCAAGAAACAGAGAGTAGGAATAAATGGGATCAGTGCTTGGGCCCCAGCTATTCACTATATATATCAATGATTTGGATGAGGGAACCAAATGTAATATTTCCAAGTTTGCTGACCACACAAAACTAGGTGGGGCGTGAGGAGGATGCAAAGAGGCTTCAAGGCAATTTAGACAAGTTGAGTGAGTGGGCAAATACACGGCAGATGCAGTATAACATGGATAAATGTGAAGTTATCCACTTCGGTAGGAAAAACAGAAAGCTAGAGTATTATTTAAATGGTGATAGATTGGGAAATGCTGATGTACAGAGGGACCTGGGTGTCCTTGTACACCAGTCACTGAAAGCAAACATGCAGGTGCAGCAAGCAGTTAGGAAGGCAAATGGTATGTTGGCCTTCATTGCAAGAGGATTTGAGTACAGAAGCAAGGATGTCTTACTACAGTTATACAGGGCCTTGGTGAGACCACACCTGGAGTACTGTGTGCAGTTTTGGTCTCCTTACCTAAGAAAGGATATACTTGCCATAGAGGGAGTGCAGCGAAGATTCACCAGACTGATTCCTGGGAAGGCAGGACTGTCTTATGAGGAGAGATTGGGTCAAATAGGCCTGTATTCACTAGAGTTTAGAAGAATGAGAGGGGATCTCATTGAAACGTATAAAATTCTGACACGGCTAGACAGACTGGATGCAGGGAGGATGTTTCCCCTGGCTTTGTGGGGGGGGTCTAGAACGAGGGGTCACAGTCTCAGGATACGGGGTAGGACATTTAGGACTGAGATGAGGAGAAATTTCTTCACTCAGGGTGGTGAACCTGTGGAATTCACTACCACAGAAGGCTGTGGAGGCCAAGTCACTGAATATATTTAAGAAGGAGATAGATAGATTTCTAGACACAAAAGGCATCAAGGGGTATGGGGAGAGAGTGGGAATATGATATTGAGATAGAGGATCAACCATGATCATATTGAATGGCAGAGCAGGCTCGAAGGGCCGAATAGCCGACTCCTGCTCCTATTTTTCCTATGTTTCTAATTCAAAATTATGATTTAACCCCCCTGCCTGCTCGATACAGTTGTTGTTTTGTTGTCTCCATGGCTGTGCACTGGAGAGAGGAACCAAGCCCCACTCGAACAAAAGCATGCTGAGAGATTTACGACATTACTTTTGAATTTAGCCGCCAATAATTCAAATCTAGGACTGTCAGTCAAGAATTTGAGTAGGGACTGCTCAAATCTTCAATTGTATGTTTGGAACCTTCAAAGAGAAAAGTCAGGCCATTTAGTTCCAACAGTTGATAAAGCCATAAGGAAATAATAATTGGATGTGTATATAGAGATTGTAAACATTTTCTGTTTGAGGAGCTAGTTCAGTATATCTACTATAAATATGTGTTGCTGTTATTTATTCTCCCTGCTCCAGAGATTTGAGCACATAATCTAGGCCGACACTTCAGTGCAGTACTGAGAGAATGTTGCATTGTCAAAGGTGCTGTATTTTGGATGAGCCATGAAATCAAGGCGCTGCCTTGGCGGATGTAAAAGATCCCGTTGTGTTATTCAGAGAAGAGCAGCAGAGTGCTGCCAGTGTCCCGGCCAACATTTCTCCTCCAACGCAAATTAATTGGCCATTTATCTCCTTGCTGCTTGTGAAAGTTGGCAGCCACATTACCGTACATTACAACAGTGAGTGCACTTGAAAAATAATTTGTTGTCTGTGGAGCACTTTGGGGCATCCTGAGGATGTGAAAGGTGCTATGTAAATTCAAGTTTAAAAAAAAAAAAAAAATTAATTCTCTAGATGTGGGCATTGCCGGCAAGACCAGCATTGTTTGCCTGTTCCTAGTTGTCCTAAACTACTACTTAAACCACTGCCATCGGTTTTTGATACAACTGACTGGTTTGCTGGGCTACTTCACACAGCAGTTAAGAATCAATCCTGTTGTGGGACTGGAGTCGCGTATAGGCCAGACCAGGTAAGGACGACAGGTTTCCTTCCCTGGAGAACCAGCTGGGTTTTTACGACTATCGTGGTCACTTTTACTGATGCCAGCTTTTTATTTCCAGATTTTCAAAACTGATTCAAATTCTCACGGTATGATTTGATATTGTGTTCTCTAGCCATCTGGATTACAAGATCAGTAACATAACCACTGCACTACCTTACTCATTCTTGTTCATCTATTCAATACATCTTGATGGTTAAAGCTTGACATGGTGTCTGATGATGTGGTGCTCTACTGCGTTTTGAAGATGTAAAATATCCTGTAGAGATCTAGCAGCCAACAAAAATGTTGAAGATTTTCTTTTCGGTATGCTGAGCTCGCCACCAAAACAGACTTATTGTAGAGCCAGTGAAGATACTCCGTGCTGTGAATAGCTAAGAACACACTTAGTAGAGTTAAATACACAATCTCAAGTATCTAGGATAAGGTGGACAGAAAAGACATGCATGTTTATTTAATCTATGATTTGTATTCATACTCATCTACTTTTTAATTCTGCAGTTTATTGTTTATATATAATCTATATATATTGAAAAATTTGCTTTTAATAAAGCTTGTAATCATCAAAGAAAATCCCTCTGCGATTACACTTTCTGTCTAACTTCATTGTCTCCTCCAAGGCTTTTCTTGAGCCTTTTGTTTGTTTTTGGTCAAGTGTTCAAGAAGCAGGATGGTAAGTGACTTCACGATTCCAGAGGTTGCAGGTCTTAGTCTAGTGGCTGATGCATTGACAGATTGTTAGGAGTGTAGTGCAAGGCTCAATTCAATTGAGGGGTTTCGGCATCATAACACTGTAAAAACGAAGACATGAACTTGTTTTCAGCTGTCTACTGATGCGCTATCAATTACTCATAAAAGACTGAGAGTTAAGAAAGTAACTAAAGGCTTTTATTAACAAAAGAATGAAGGTCTGCCTCGAGTGGTCGACCGGTCCAGAAATACAAAGGGCTGGGGAGCAGTCACCTTTATACTAGGACTTGTGGGAGGAGTCAGCCGAGGCATGTCCAGGCATGTACACAGTGGAATACAAACAGTGGTTTACCACATTCACCCCTTGTTTAAAATTGAGTCCGGCGGGGTGAAGTGTATTAAAAGTTAGTGTATTGGAGTCTCTCCGGAGGTCTTGTCTGCCGCTGTGATCGGCGTGGCGACGGCAGGGGTAGTGGAGCTTCCGGCGTCGAGTCCTGCGTAGGCTGTGGCACAGGCGTGTCGTCCTCGTAGATGTCAAGCGGGTCGCGGGGCCCAGGCCTGCCGTCTGCTGGGGCTGGATATCGGATCGTGGGGGTGGGGGGTGGTAGTGAGTAGTGGGTTACTGCGGCCCCCGAGGGTGCAAGGTCTCTTATGGAGACTGTGTCCTCCCGCCCGTCCGGGTATGCAATGTAAGCATACTGGGGGTTGGCGTGGAGGAGGTCGACCCTCTCGACCAGGGGGTCCGTTTTATGGGTCCTCGCGTGCCTTCTCAGTAGGACTGGCCCTGGGGACGTCAGCCATGGCGGTAGCGATGTCCCCGATGTGGACTTCCTTGGGAAGACAAACATTTTCTCATGAGGGGTGGCGTTAGTGGCAGTGCAGAGCAGTGACCGAATAGAGTGGAGCGCATCGGGGAGCACATCCTGCCAGCGGGAGGTTGGAAGGCCCTTAGACTTTAAGGCTAGCAGGGCGGCCTTCCAAACTGTCGCATTTTCTCTTTCCACCTGTCCGTTCCCCTGGGGGTTGTAACTGGTGGTCCTGCTTGTGGCAATACCCCTAGTTAGCAGGTACTGACGGAGTTCGTCGCTCATAAACGATGAGCCCCGGTCGCTATGGATATAGCTGGGGAAACCGAACAGGGTGAAGAGGTCGTTCAGACATTTAATGACCGTGGCACTGGTCATGTCCGAGCAGGGGATGGCGAACGGGAAACGGGAGTACTCATCAATAATATTGAGGAAGTACACATTGCGGTCGGAGGAGGGGAGAGGCCCTTTAAAATCAACGCTCAGGCGCTCGAAGGGGCGAGTGGCTTTTATCAGGTGGGCCCTGTCTGGTCTATAAAAGTGCGGTTTGCACTCAGCGCAGACTTGGCAGTTCCTGGTCATGGTCCTGACCTCCTCAATAGAGTAAGGCAGGTTGCGGGCCTTGATGAAGTGGAAGAACCTGGTGACCCCCGGGTGGCAGAGGTCATTGTGGAGGGCCCGCAGTCTATCGATCTGCGCGCTGGCGCAGGCGCCACGCGATAGCGCATCCGGGGGTTCATTGAGCTTCCCGGGCCGGTACAAGATCTTGTAATTGTAGGTGGAAAGTTCGATTCTCCACCTCAAGATCTTGTCATTTTTGATTTTGCCCCTCTGCTTGTTGTTAAACATGAAAGCAACTGAACGTTGGTCAGTGAGCAGGGTAAATCGTTTTCCGGCCAGGCAGTGCCTCCAATGACGCACAGCCTCCACAATCGCCTGGGCCTCCTTCTCAACAGCGGAGTGTCTGGTCTCCGGGCCTTGGAGGGTTCGTGAAAAGAAGGCCACGGGTCTCCCCGCCTGATTGAGGGTAGCGGCCAGGGCAAAGTCGGACGCGTCGCTTTCCACCTGGAAGGGGATGGATTCGTCCACTGCGTGCATGGTGGCTTTGGCAATGTCTTCCTTGATACGGTGGAAGGCTAAGCGGGCCTCTGCCGTCAAGGGAAAAGAGGTGGACTTGATCAGCGGATGGGCCTTGTCTGCATAGTAGGGGACCCACTGGGCATAATAGGAGAAAAACCCTAGGCACCTCTTCAGGGCCTTGAGGCAGTGGGGCAGTGGAAGTTCCATAAGGGGAAGCATCCGGTCGGGGTCGGGGCCGATGACTCCGTGTTCCACAACACAGCCAAGGATGGCGAGGCGGTTTGTGCGGAATATGCACTTCTCCTTGTTATATGTCAGGTTCAGGAGTTGGGCGGTGCGGAGGAATTTTTCGAGGTTTACGTCATGGTCCTGCAAGTCACGGCCGCAGATGGTCACATTGTCCAGATATGGGAAAGTGGCCTGCAACGCATTTTGATCTACCATCCGGTCCATCTCCCTTTGGAAGACGGAGACCCCGTTGGAGACGCCAAAGGGAACCCTAAGGAAGTGGTAGAGGCGGCCGTTTGCCTCAAAGGCAGTATACTGGCGGTCCTCAGGGCGGATAGGGAGCTGGTGGTATGCTGATTTCAGGTCAATGGTCGAGAAGACGCGGTACTGCGCGATCTGGTTGACCATATCAGCTATGCGGGGGAGTGGGTAGGCGTCCAGCAGGGTGTAGCGATTTATTGTCTGGCTGTAGTCGATGACCAGGCGCTGCTTCTCGCCGGTCTTAACGACCACAACCTGGGCTCGCCAGGGGCTGGTGCTGCCCTCAATAATCCCTTCCTTCAGGAGCCGCTCCACTTCGGTTTTAATGAAAACCCTGTCCCTGGCACTGTATCGCCTGCTCTTTGTGGCGATGGGCTTACAGTCGGGGGTGAGGTTAGCAAACAGTGGGGGGGGGGGGGGGGGTGACTCTGAGTGTGGAGAGGTTGCACCTGGTGCGCGGCAGGCAATTTGGGAGCTGCTGGCTGCGGACTGAGAGTGGGGGTAGGGGTCCACCGTACGCCATCGTAACACTTTTAAGGTGGCACTGAAAATCTAACCCCAGCAGGACGGCAGCGCAGAGGTCGGGCAGGACCAGAAGTTTAAAATGATCGTACACGGTCCCGTCTACTACGAGTGTCACTACGCAGTAGCCGCCGATGTCCGCCGACTGGGACTCGGAGGCCATAGAAATCCGCTGGTGCGCAGGCAGGACTGGGAGAGAGGAACGCCGCACCGTGTCGGGGTGGATGAAGCTCTCTGTGCTCCCAGAGTCAAAAAGGCAGATTGTATCGTGACCATTTACCTTAATGTCCATTGTGGAACTGGCCAGCTGGTGCGGTCTCGCTTGGTCCAGTGTAACGGATGCCAGCGTAGGGGTCGGTGTGTCGCTGCGGGTATCAGATGAGGCGGTGTTGGGGGCCTGCTGCGTTCCGGCTGTCGTCCAAGATGGCGGCGTCCATGATCCCCATGTGGCTGGAGGCGTCCAAAATGGCTGCTGTACCGGTGGTTCACACATGGCCGGGGAGGCCCAAGATGGCGGCCCGCATGGCCCACACGCGGCGCTGCTGGGGTTCGGGGTGGCTTTGGCCCTGCAGACGTTAGCGTAGTGTCCCTTCTTCCCGCAGCCCGAGCAGATCGCGTTTTTCGCCGGGCAGCGCGCTCTGGGGTGTTTTGCCTGGCCACAGAAGTAGCATTTCTGGCCTTGGGGCACTGCTGTCTGGCCTTGGGACACTGCTGCGGTAGTTGGGCCGTGGCTGGGGTGGCACGGCGCTATGAGGCGGTCCTACCGTGTCCCAGGCTGTCATTCCCCGCAGCGTCCACGGTGCAGAGGAGTAGGCATCCATGCCCCGGTAGGCTGCATCCAATGATAGTGCGAGTTCAGAGGCCTTGTTGAGGTCGAGGTCACTCTGCTCCAACAGTCGCTGTCGGGTGTAATTGGATCTGTGGCCCGCTACAAAAGCGTCCCGGATAAGTTCCTCTGTGTACACGGCGGCCTTTACATCCTTCCAACCACAGGCCCGGCCAAGCACAGACAGTGCCTGAAGGTATTCCACGGTCGATTCCCCAGGTTGTTGTTTACGACTCCCCAGAAGGTGCCTGGCGTACACTTCGTTCACTGGGCGCGTGTACTGGTCCTTGAGGAGCTTGATAGCGTCCGCGTACGAGGTCGCGTCTTGGATGACCGAGTACACTCGGTGGTTCACTTTGGAGGTCAGGACATCCAGTTTGTCCTCGTCCGATTTGATTGCTGCGGAGGCGGTCGGGAATTTTTCGAAACACCTAAGCCAGTGAGTAAACTTGGTGGATGAGTCCGCCTCCCGATGATCTAAGTCCAGGCATGCTGGTGTGAGGATCTTCTCCATTATAAAAATTTTGTTAATAAAATTGATGCGCTATCAATTACTCATAAAAGACTGAGAGTTAAGAGAGTAACTAAAGGCTTTTATTAACAAAAGAATGAAGGTCTGCCTCGAGTGGTCGACCAGTCCAGAAATACAAAGGGCTGGGGAGCAGTCACCTTTATACTAGGACTTGTGGGAGGAGTCAGCCGAGGCATGTCCAGGCATGTACACAGTGGAATACAAACAGTGGTTTACCACACTACTATGTTTGTTTTTTCAATGTGATAATGCCAGTTTGATGTTTTCTTTCATATTACACGGAGTTCCCCTCTATTGTGATGCTTATCTAACAGGATGGAAAGTTTGATCAACTTCTGTGGTTATTACGTTCCAAAAAGGAAAGAGGAACTAACTAGCATTTATATCGCACTTTTCATTGTGTCAGGATGTCCCAGAGTACCTCGCAGCCAATGAAATGTTTTTGAAGTATAGTTACTGTTGTAATGTAGACAAATACAGCAGCCAATTTGCGCACAGTAAGGTCACACACACAGCAAATGAGATAAATGACCAGATAATCTGTTTTTGTGGTGTTGATTGAGGGATAAATATTAGCCAGTGACGTGAATCAGTCATTCATGAAAGAAAGACTTATGAAATAATACTGAGCGGCCTACGGGTGGCGCTGTCCAGGGAGAGTATAAATACTCGGGCACGGGCCCAGCTTACGCAGGACCTTCTTAACGGGAACTAGTGAAGGACACAACTAGACCTCCATGTTGTAAAACAGTTGATTAAAGCTTTGTTTAACGCTTAGACCAAGTGCCTAGTAGTTTTCTTACGTCAGCCAGTACACTGGGAGAAGCTCCCCAGCTCTTTGAATAGTGCCATAACAATTTTTACGTCCACATGTGAGGGCAGATGGGGCCTCGGTTTAATGACTCATCCGAAAGATGGTACCTCTGACAGTGCAGCACTCCCTCTGTTCTGCACTGGAGTATCAGCCCTAGATTATGTGCTGGAGTCTCTGGAGTGGGGTTTTAACCCAAAACTTTCTGACGCAGAGCCAAGAGTGCTACCCACTGAGCTGCGGTCGACACAGGCCTCTGATTATGCAACTCATCCATAATTTTTAGCACGTGCCTTGACGGCCAGAGTAATGTAAACAAATAGGCAAGCAATGGCTGTACACAATAATAAGGCACTTGGAGCATAATTGATGGAGAAAAAGGTGAGTTGACCTAAACTGGGTTTACTTAAACGTTGATGCAGCTCCGTGATGGCTCTGTTAGCAAGTGCACTGCCCACTGTGAATTGAGCCACACACATTCTGTGCTGAGTTAGCTGATCTCATCCAGGGTCGCAGCAGCAGCACTACAGTGACATCCGCACTCCTGACCGTGGTGGAGGGAAAATGGTGCTGGGTTCCTACTCCTAATCGCTCTTCTGCAATCCCTGCAGGAAGTGCATGTGGATGAGGACAGGGTCAGGCTCTTCTGTAATTCCCACCACACTGAACTGCCTCCTGACGTGTTCCATCAACAGTCATCGAATGCTACAACACACGCGCACCCCTTTTCAGCCCACGAGGTCTGCACCAGTGTTTTTCACCACAGGAGCCAGCAAGCCCAAACCCACTCTTCTCATTCCCCATACCTTTTAATATTTCTCTTTTTAGCTTGCACAGGAAGAATGATTACTTGAGCAAGGTGCTGGAGGGCAGCCAGTGTCCTTCAGAAGTTAGGTGGAGGAGACAATTTGAGGGAAGAAAATATTTGTGTCTTGGTATGCACACCTAACCTTAGACTTGGATTCTTCAGCCGTTTGCAAAGCAGCATTTTGATTTGTCCCTGGAATAATACAAAATTACATTAAAAAGCAGCACATTTGGAGACAATTTAAAAGTTACATTCTGTTTATTTTTACAACAGATCCTCTGTGGAAAGGAGATCCCTCGCTGGGTCAACCGGCTGGCTCACTTCAGCTCCTGCATTCCGTTTCTCCAAAGTTGCTTGCCGAAAGAATGGTTGACGCCTGCTGCACTCCAGACCAGCGTAAGCCAGGAGCTGCGGGATGGGCTCGAGGAGGCGGAAGATGCAGTGGCTTCGACCTCTGCTTCAGCGTCCACCTCCAGGTCCACTTTACCCAGACCGGGCCACCACACCAAATTATGATCCTCCGCAGTGACTCCAGACTGACTTTGTAGACGTACAACTGACTTTTTTTTATTTTTTAAAAAAGTAACTATCACAATCATTAGAAACTGCCCTGCAGGGTGCTGAACATTATAGATCCTTGTTTTTCATTCTGATTTTTTTCAATGCTTTACCTGCCGTTTGCTCCAGCTCAGGATTGTTTTGTAGTTGATACACCGTGTTCTTTTAGGTGATAGAAATCAACCACTTCTTTCTGATGGCTTGAAGGGGTCACTGTAAAGAACTTGATTTAAAAGGTGTATATATAAATATATACAGTATTTTGGATAATTGTTTACAAAGTCCCGTGTTGTAACTGGGATCTACACTAACGACCTGTTGTAATGATGGTACTGGTAATTTTATATTTTTCAAGCATGCTAACTGTTGTAGACTGGTACAGTAATGTAGCAACACATTTTTGCCATGGTGATACTGTGGCAAAATCTTTAATAACTCCCCTTCACATCATTTCCCACCACCAAACCCCCCTCCCCCACAAGATTAGAATAGAATACACAGTTGACAGACTTTTATGTTAATTATAAAGATGTTCAAAAATAATCTTTTCAATTATGTCTTTCAGAGAATATATTAGTGCAACAAAAATTTTTTTTTTTTTTGCATGCTTCCAAAACTGTACCGGTCTGCAACATCTGAAGTTAAAATGCTATTACTGTACACATGGTACAAAACATCATAGTGAGCAATAAGCCTTTCACCAGCATTCTCAATGAACAGGGAGTTTGAGTTTTGTTATAGTGAAATAATTAGTGTCTCTGTTCTTGGGGCAGAGAATAAAAGACCTCTTCAGCTGCATAGACCAATAAGTGGAACAAACCAATACTAACGGGCATACTGTTCAGGGTGCCTCATTCTGCTAGTATTGTATGAAGTCTGTTTGAAACTTTAGTGTCAAGAGTTGCTCCTCAAGGAATTTTGAACCTTGTAGGAGCTCTAGTCTAATCTTTTCTGACTAAATTACATTGTAGGAGGGATTAGCACTTTAAAATGTACACTTAGACTATTGTGAATCATGAAATGTGAGATAAAAAAGATGCTCTGTCATTTTTTTAAGTTATGAAATCCCTTTGGCAATGCAGGGAGTCAATTATGGAAGCTTTATTTTTCCAGAAGTGATTTACAGTATTCTGAGGAGATCGTGTTTTGATCATGTGCTGTTCCAGCCAGCTGGGAATGAATTATGTGACTGTCCCCGGCTGGTGCAAACCCTCATTCCTTGCCTTTCCTGGTTCTTTTTAAACCCACAGTTCATTTCAGCAACCCTTTAGCAGGTTGTCCTCGCATTTGACACCCTGAGCTGTTGTGTGCCTTAGAGAGTTTGTAAATGGGGTATTACAGACTATCCTAAACTTATAAAAGGTGACTTAAAGGGACATTGTGTTGCTATGCTTGGCAATCATGTGTACACGAATCCTCCTTGGGTACCACGCCAAACAGACCTTTCTAGTCCGCCCCTAGAGTTCATTTGCAAAAATAGTTTAAAATTTATAGAAACTGCTTGATGTTAGAATGCACTTGATAGAGTTATCTACATTTGGAGAAGTTACATGGCAAAGTTGTCAAATATACAACATTATTGCCAGGCCTTTTCCTTTAACATCCTTGGATGTTAATGGTGTGACACTAGTTAGAACTTGTATAATTCTGACAGAGACTGACTGACTGATCCTTAAATGATTCTAGTTATGCTTCACACAGGAGTTCTTGACATCCTGCCAAGAGTTGTGTTGCTATGCACTAGTATCGCTAACACTGCCTAGCTTTTGTTGAGCAATACAACTGCTGTCAAGATCACTGGTTATTGTTGTTTACCTAAGTACAGAGTTGATTTTAGTCCGGTGACAAACCATACTGGTGAGTTCCCCCTCTGCTGCATCTATCTGGGGAGGCATGTTAACCGAGTGGCGAGCGGAGGACAATGGGGGAACAAGTCAACTTAAATCTGGCTAATATGCCTCCTACTGACTGATTTATAGTGGTACGCTTTGCCTTCTATCTTGGTGATGGCGTGTCGCATAGAGTGGGAGGAAATGTTCTGGCAGTGTGCATCATTTGGGAAAGATAAATGGTATCAGGCTGCTCCTTGGTTCATTTCTACTAAGTAAACAAAGAAGTATGTAATTGCCCTACACCAGGTATCAGTCCCTAAAAGCATATGCAGTCCCATTAACCCTTTGCAGACCAGCAGTAACTTGGTGTACTACCCAAATGCCTTTCTAACTGAACTGGGTACAAATCTTGGCCACTCATGTTGCAATGAGATGACACACTTTATAACTCTGAATTTGATGTCCATTTTCCATGGACCTTGAGCGCGTTTCTATTAACATGTCTGTGCAAGTGACCTACCCAGGTTAATGATGGACATTGAAAGGTGGGGCTCTTTCAGTCACCCCGCACTCTAAAACTGATCTATTATCACTGTGGATAATAGGCTAGTTTTAAAGCACAGTTGAGATGGAGATCCTCCCACTTCTTCATCGTGTTCCCCGATCTGCTGTACAGTTAGAGGGTGCGCAGTGACATTTAGTGACGCTTTGAGTGGGGAGAGGGAGTAACTCAGAGCCACATCAGGGATGGGAAACCCCGATGGCCATCAGGCAAATGGGTAAAGCAGTTCAAGTGCACACACAACACACTGATGCCAGGTCAGATGCCCACCAATGTTTCCCCCTCATTTTTGGGGGGGTACGCGGCCCCTTTAACTAGCTGCGCAGCCCATTCAAAGTTTTGCGCCTACGTGAAATTTCACGTTGTAAAAGCCGGACAGCCGTGCAAGTTAGAGGGAACGTTGGTGGCCACCCTCTCAGGCTGAGCCCTGCTTTAAGACGCACGTTAAAGTGGCCTGATAGACATTGGTAATGGCCACTGGTCCAAAAAAACTGAATTTGGGATTATCTATGCAGCATGTTAAGAGTCCTGTGGCATTTTGTGTCTTTATGGGCAGGGGGAGTATAATGGCCTTTGTTAATTTGAACTCTGGACTGAGGGGGTTAAGTACATCTGCACGATGCTCCAAATATTGGTTCGTACCTTGTGTAGCACGAGTTCACTGAGTGAGACCTGCAGGCACCGTGTACCTGTGATCGTATCTTGGGTAAAAGTTGCGCAAGTCCACACAGCACTGCCTCTTAGTTGGTACAGAATATGTTACGTACCCGATTGCCAGGGTACTTCTGTGAGGTGCCTTTTTAATTGTGACACAGGGACCTATTGATGATCCAGGTCAATTCATCCAAAATACCTCGTCACATTTTCCACTCCAGTAGCTGTATGTAAGATTAATTCATGTTACAGTATATCTATTTAATTAAAAAAAAGGTAGGCAACAGTTCCTTTACTATTCCAGACCTTGCAAACTTTAAAAGTAGTTCTTGTACTTTATTTTTTTGAACAAAATGATGTGATGGCAACATTAAAAAAACTTGTTTGTTCTAAAACTTGGTTGATTTTGAACTTGTTTTATTGTCAGAACTTCAATTGCCAGCACCTGCAACCTATATTATCTGCATCGTTTTTGCTTACAGTAAAAGGAGACGGTGTTAATGGAAAGAGCTGTTCAGGACACTTCCTCGCCATGTGGATTCTGAGCATTTTTATTTTTTATTTTTTTTAAGAGCTTGAATCTGTTGAGTTTGGATATTTTTAATTTGACTTTATCTGTTGTAAAAATTCCAGTTTCTGCCGACATTCAGATGCTGCAGTTGGTGCTTTCTGATTCCAATGAAGTGTTGCATTTGAACATGGTGCACTTTTCTCTTTTTTCATAGGCCCTTTACATCCAGTGGTGTAAAGTAAGGTGTCCAACCAACTGGGTGGATGTTGTTCTGTCACATGCCATAGAGCAGGTGGTTTCAGAATCGATGCCCAACCTGTGCGAGTTGGCTGCTCTCAGTTGGGTTGGCAAATGGAGTACTACTGTTAGCCTCAGTGGCCCTGGACAAGGGAGGAGATAGGAACATAGGAATTGCTAGGTGACAAAAGACTAATGTCCATCTAGTTCGCCTTCTGCCACCCTTGTCACATGATACAATGATAATAGAGTTGTTTACTAATCATAGCAATCAATCTCTATCAATTAGTCTACAGCAGACTCTGGCATGACCCAAGGAAAATCCCAGTGGTGGAGAACTTTGGGAACCATAGGTCCAAAGTCACTCTCTCCCGCCCAGGAATGCTTCTGAATTCCTATTCCCGCTTGCCAGCCAGCGACACTCTCAGGAAAAATGTTGGGGACTATCCGGTTTGAACTTGGCTCTGTGTCCCCGATTAACAAATAGGCAGCCAACGTTCGTTCCATTCCTGCCCCAGCCCCAGGCATCTAACTAGTGCAAATCTGTTCTGTTAAAATTCATCACTATAGAGTAACTCCCTTTGCTTTCCTTGCCCCCAACATTGTAATAGTGGACCCATTTTCATGCAAATCTGTCATTTTGTTAACATTCAGGATATTACAGATGTTAAATGTTATGAATTTTTTAACTGCCAGGTTTGTATGCTATCAGATAGCCCCAAAGGATTTAACTGATAAAACTCTTGTGTTCTCTCTTTCCTGCCCAGTCATGGATGAGCTGTCTGTAGACCATGTTAATGCTAATGTCAAGGACATTCACCAATATACAGTGCTGGTAATCTCCTTTGTAATACCTTTCTATTGTCACTGAATAATTGGCTTTATTTAATCTTCTTAATCCTCAAATCAGTCTTCGATGAATATTTTTTTTTGCAGCAGTTGAAGTTCAGTGTGCTCCTGATGTGAACTGTTAATGGAATTATTTGTGCTATGTTCCTTAGTCTGAAAATAACTTTTTCTGCTCTCTAGTTTGCATAAAGGAAAAAAGTTATTTTTAACCTCACTCTGCAACTCTCTTGACTCGTGAGGGTGCAATTCCACAGGCGCCGGCTGCGCTCTGATGGCTTACCCGGGTGGCTGTTCATCCTGGTAGACAAGGCAGAGTGTACTGGAGACTCTGCTTTTCACCTGAGCCAGCTGTTTAACCATGGGTGAGGACCAAGGGTTTCACAGCTGATCTGATCCTACCCTCAATTGACAGGGAGATGGTTATAGCGGCCCGACTCTTGCCGAGTTTGAGTGCTTAACACCCAGATACTCGCCCTGAGCCAGCAGAGAGCTCTTTATCATGGTTTATTCGACTTTCTTCAATTTACACAAAGGTTGATAACTAACCTGTCGCACTATAGAAGTTTGCAGAGGGATTATATTGGTGTTGGCCTTGGCTCAGTCAGTGGTAATGCTCTCGCTACTGAGACGGACGGTCGTGGATTCATCTCTTCAGAGACTTGACCAAATAATCTAGGCTGACACTAGACAATACTGAAGGAGTGCTGCACTGCTGGAGGTGATTTGTGTACATGGACACCTAAATCCCTTTGCTCCTTCACAGCTCCTAGTCTCTCGTCGTTAAAAACCAAAGTGGATGACCTCTCACTTCCCCACATTGAACTCCCATCTGCTGTTGTCCTGCCCACTCACTTAGTCTACGTCCCTTTGTAACTTCCTGCTGCCATCTACAAAACATATTGTGCCTCCTATCTTATTGTCATCTGAAACTTGGATATACATCTCAATATTCCTTCATCCAAGTCATTAATATATATGGTGAAAAGTTGAGTCTCCAGTACAGATCCTTGAAGAACACCACTTGGCACATTGCACCAATCCAGTAACGTCCCTTTATCCCTACTCTCTGTCTCCTCTACCTCCCAGTGAATCACCAGGGGTGTGGGGGGTTGGCGGTTGAGTTTAATGAAGCAGTCAAGGAACCACAGAAGGATCTAGTCAAAACTTACAAGTGGGCAGAACTACGAGATGAAATTCAATACAGTTAAGTGCAAGGTGGTGTACATGGGAAGAAAAAAAGGATATGTACTGACTCAATGAATGGTGATGAACTGGTAAGCAAGAGCTACAAGAGATGTGGGGTAGTGCTCTGGTCACTGAATACTGTGTTACGGTCTGGCTGCCAGTGCACAAGGGAATCATCCAAGGCTTGGAAGCCGTGCAGAGAAGGACTGGGAGGCTGATCCAGAGTTTGAGTCATCAGGAAAGGTTACAAAACGTCATTGTTCAGCCCTGAAAGGAGGTGGGATTTTATAGAGGTATATAAGATACTAAGTGGAAATGTTCATCTTAGGCAGGACAAGGGGAGACTGGGAAAAGGGTAGTTCAGGACTGATATCAGGAATCATTTTTTTAGAGTGGGTAATACCTGGAATGGTTTGCTGGGTAGGGTACTGGAGGCAAAACCTTAGAGACAGTCAGATGTGCGTTGGGGCTTAACGTGAGATTTCTATGTCAGCTTGGCTCAAATAGCGCAGCAATGGACAATATCCAGGCTTAGGCTGTCTGTCTGCTCAGGTATATTTAAAAAATCCTATGACACTATTTGAAGAGAAAGGGGAAAAAAGAAAGACTTGCATTTATATAGCGCCTTTCACGTCCACCGGACGCCCCAAAGCACTTTACAGCCATTGAAGTACTTTTTGAAGTGTAGTCACCGTTGTAATGTAGGAAACACGGCAGCCAATTTGTGCACAGCAAGCTCCCACAGACAGCACTGTGATAATGACCAGATAATCTGTTTTAGTGATGTTGATTGAGGGATAAATATTGGCCAGGACACCGGGGAGAACTCCCCTGCTTTTCTTCGAAATAGCGCCATGGGATCTTTTATGTCCACCTGAGAAGACAGACGGGGCCTCAGTTTAACATTTCATCCAAAAGACAGCACCTCCGACAGTGCAGCACTCCCTCAGCACTGCACTGGAGTGTCAGCCTAGATTTTTGTGCTCGAGTCTCTGGAGTGGGACTTGAACCCACAACCTTCTGACTCAGGCGAGAGTGCTGCCCACTGAGCCACGGCTGACAGAGGAGTTCTCCAACTGTCTGGCCAACATTTATCCCTCAACCAATAACCCCAAAATCAGATTAACTGGTCCTTTATGTGGTGTATGTGCCTTTAAGAGCCCCAGGTGTGTGTAATGCCGGTAATTGCCACTTGGGCTATATAAGCCTGTGTATTGTGTGTATCCTTTAGAACCCCCCCCAGACTTGCTTAGTAAATACCTATGAACCAACTCCTGTCTTCAGTGTCTTTATCTACACACGGACACTACAGTGGTGACGAAGTGGAAACGGACTTACCTGCAATTCGGCAGCACCTCAAGGACATCGATTCCTCCAGCGTCCAGAAGACTCAAGGAAGTAATAGAAACTGTGGTTTCACCAGCTGGCCAAGCTGGTGGCAGGTACTGCGCTAATCCTTCCTGGGCGTCAGGCTGGGGCTCCAGCGGCGGGCTCTACAGCTGAGACAGGCAGCGAAATCGGAGGCAAGCAATAACGGACTGGGAGGGTGCACTCGGGAGACGGCCGGCGCGGCAAGCAGGTCAGCGTTTAGACCTCCGTCGGGAACGAGTCTCCAACAGTGAATAAACGGAAACCACAGTAAAACAGCGTTATCGGTAGCAGCGGCGGGAAAGCGCAGGAAGCGCCATATCGTTGCTACAGACAAAAAAAAAGCGCAGGAAGCGCCATATCTTTTTTGAAATGCCTAAGTCTGGCAATATTGATGCTTTTGATAACGAAACAGAGCCTAACTTTGGCAATATTGATGTTTTTAATAACAAGATAGAGGATTGGACCACATATGTAAAAAGAGTGGAGGTGTTTTGCACCGCAAATGGAATAGAAGATGAAAAAAAAGCTTCAGTGCTTCTGGATCTAATGGGCGCAGAAACATACAAGCTGTTACGCAACTTAATCACTCCAGCCGAACCGATGGACAAGAATTTTGAGGAGATTGTTGATACCCTACACTGCCAATTCGAGGCAGGACTGGCAGATTCTCTGCAAGACAAATTCATCTGCGATCCCCTAAGTGTAGAAACACAAAAAAAGGTATCTTCTGGAAAAGATTTAACACTGGACAAGACTTTCAGTGCAATAGGAGCGGCAAAGATACAGCAAAGGCCACAGGACTTCGGCACCCATGAAATGACACGGGGTTTCGAGAGATGTTATCGCTGCGGCAGATCCAACCATGACCAGAGGGATTGCTGGTTCAAAGAAAAAGCATGCAGGCGATGCGGAAAGATGGGACACATTCCACGTGTATGCCGATCTGAAAATAAAAAATCCACTAACGGGAAAAGAATCAATAAGGAAAAGCACAGAAAGGTACAAATGATGACGGACAGTAGCTCCAAAGACCAGAAGAGCGATAGCGACTCCGGGAACAAGAGACTAAGCTCTCTCAAATCACATAATGTAATTGCCAATGAAGATTACCAGACCATTTGGGTTACCCTCATAATAGCAGGGTCCCCAGTTAAAATGGAGCTAGATACAGGATCAGCTCTAACCGTAATAAATCGACGAGATTACGAGAGGCTATTTTCGCATATACCTCTAAAAGACACATCCATTATCTTAAAAACATATACGGGGCAGAAAGTATACCCCAAAGGAAAAATAAAGGTGCCTGTGGTATACAACGGCAAAGAAATACAAAAGTTGTATTTATACATTCTACAAGATGGTGGTCCACCGTTGTTGGGACGTGAATGGATAAGGAAGATACGTTTAGACTGGCACTCCATTCAGGCGCTGACGGTGACCAGTAAGGAAAAAAACAATGATGACATCATACCTGAACGATTAAAAGACATCTTGGCCAACGCCAAAGAAGTGTTTCAAGAGAAACTAGGAACCTTGAAAGGCATCACTGCCTCAATAAAAGTGGAAGATGCAGCAATTCCAAAAAATTTTAAGGCAAGACCGGTGCCATACGCAATACGTCCGGCAGTCGAGGCAGAGCTGGAGAATTTGGAAAAGGCAGGCGTATTATCCAAAATAGATTGGAGCGAATGGGCAACACCCATCGTTCCAGTCATGAAAAAAGCATTGAAAAATAACTCTGAGGAACAGAGAAAAATTCGCATCTGTGGGGACTTTAAGGTGACTGTAAACCCGGTCCTTCACATGGTACAGAATCCTCTTCCGAGGATAGAAGATATTTTCGCCTCACTATCCGGAGGAAAACGTTTCACAAAAATTGACTTGGCACAGGCATATCTACAGATGGAGGTTGAGGAGACCTCTAAAAAGTATCTCACAATAAACACACACAAAGGCCTGTACCAGTACAATTGACTGGTTTTTGGAGTAGCATCAGCTCCAGCTATCTGGCAAAGAGCTATGGAGCAAGTCCTGCAAGGGATTCCGGGGACTCAGTGTTACCTAGACGACATCCTTATAACAGGAGAAAACGACAACGAGCACCTTGCCAATTTGGAGCAGGTGCTCACTAGGCTGAAAGAACGGGGCCTACGAGCAAATCGCCCCAAGTGCGAATTTTTCCAAAATCAGATATCATATTGTGGCCCCATAATTAATAAGGAAGGGTTGCATAAGTCACCTGAAAAAATTGAAGCAGTTATAAAAGCCCCAGCACCTGAAAATGTTTCACAATTGAGGTCATTCCCGGGATTAATAAATTACTATCATAAATTTTTACCGAACTTATCAACTATTCTACACCCTCTTAATGATCTTCTACAGACAGGAGTGATTTGGAAATGGAACGAAGACCGTAAACGTGCCTTCCATAAATGTAAAGACTTAATCACATCCGAGAAAGTTTTGGCTCATTACAACCCATCACTACCAATCAGACTGGCGTGCGATGCATCCCCTTACGGCATAGGAGCGGTATTGTCCCATAGATTCCCTGATGGCTCGGAACGGCCGATAGCTTTTGCGTCACGCTCATTGAACTCAGCTGAGCGTAACTATTCCCAGATAGACAGGGAAGCACTCAGCCTGGTATGGGGAGTGAAGAAATTCAACCATTACCTACACGGACAAAAATTTACCTTGCTGACTGACCATCAACCCCTCATCTCCATATTCAACCCTAAGAAAGGTGTCCCCATTATGACGGCACAAAGACTACAGAGGTGGTCCCTTTTTCTAGGGGCACACCAATACAACATTGAATACAAAGGGTCAAAACAGCATGGGAATGCTGACGGTTTATCGCGCCTGCCATTGCCAACGATAGAAGAGGCACCTACAGTAGACCCAGTAGAGATATTCCACTCTACCATAGTGGAATGTCTACCGGTGACAAATTCTGCCATTGAAAGGGAGACCAGAAATGACCCTACTCTCTCACGGGTCTACGATTTAACAATGAAGGGATGGCCAGCACATGGCGAACCACTGTTGCCAGCATTCTCGCAAAGAAGAGAACAGCTGTCAGTGTGCCGAGGAACCTTGATGTGTGGATCCAGAGTGGTGATTCCACCCAAACTCCAGGATAAAGTGCTAAAGGAGCTTCACGAGGGGCATCTGGGTGGAGTGAAAATGAAGAACCTAGCTAGGGCGTTTGTATGGTGGCCAGGTATCGATGGAGATATCGAAGACATGACCAAGAGCTGCCTAGGATGCCAGAAGGTCCAAAATGCTCCACCACAGGCCCCTCTACATCCATGGGAGTGGCCCTCATCTCCCTGGCAAAGGGTGCACATCGACTTTGAGTCCATAAATGGACCAGCAATGTTCCTAATCGCAGTTGATGCACACTCCAAGTGGCCGGAGGTAATAAAGATGTCCTCCACCACCACGGAAAAAACCATCACAGCATTAAGGACCATATTTGCCAGGAATGGGCTGCCGGAACAGATATGTTCTGATAATGGACCGCAATTTGTGTCCGAAGAATTCAGAAAGTTCTTAAAGAACAATGGGGTAAAGCACTACACGTCCGCCCCATACCATCCCGCCACCAATGGATTGGCTGAAAGGTTTGTCCAGACCTTCAAGAAGGCCATTAAGGCTATGGGTAATGAAGACATAAAACTTCAGCACAAGGTGGATAACTTCTTATTTGCATATAGGAATGCAACACATATGGTTACAAACCAAACTCCCGCCATGATGTTCTACAATAGAAACCTAAGATGCCGGCTGGATTTGGTCAAGCCCAACATCCGAAGGGACGTGGAGAACCGGCAGTTTCAGGGCATGAATGAAAGGCCAACTAGGGCCTTCCAGATAGGCCAACCGGTTTTGGCCCGGGACTACCGTACCGAGAAATGGCAGCCTGGAACTATCTGCACACGACTAGGACCACTGATGTATACCGTGGACATCGGAGAAAGCATAATAAGGCGCCATGCTGACCAAATCATCAAGTCATCCGAAAAGGGACAACCTACACCACCACGCTATACATCTAACGATGAAGTAGAGATACCCATATCTACCTCCAATCCGGTGATACTGGAACCCGATGAACCCGACACTGGCCTTCAAGCCGAATCAGCCTTGCCAGAAGAACCTACTACACCACCAGAAACTACTACACCCCCGAGGCGTTATCCAGACCGAGTCAGGAAGCCTCCTGAGAGACTAACTTATAATTAATTAATACAGCAATGTATATTATTTTGCATATAACATGTAATTAATAATTACTTAAAATATGATGTACTAGTTAGCTAGAAGGGGAGGAATTGTGGTGTATGTGCCTTTAAGAGCAATTATGGTGTATGTGCCTTTAAGAGCCCCAGGTGTGCGTAATGCCGGTAATTGCCACTTGGGCTATATAAGCCTGTGTATTGTGTATATCCTTTAGAACCCCCCCCCCCCCCCCCCCCCAGACTTGCTTAGTAAATACCTATGAACCAACTCCTGTCTTCAGTGTCTTTATCTACACACAGACACTACACTTTATTCCTTTGGGACCTTGCTATGTGCAAATTGGCTGCCAGGATTACCTACAGAACAAGTAGCTGCACCTCAAAAGTAATTAATTGGCTGGAAAGCACTTTTGGACATCCTGAGAACATGAAAGGTGTGTGTGTGCGTGGGGTTTTGTCAGCAATGCCCTCAGGATCTGAATATTCTGCTGACGCTCCAGCTGATGCACTAAAAATACCCACTTGGCTGTGCTACCAGAGGGTCGCTGGTGACCTGTATCCCAGCAGGAGTGGGTGTTTTCAGGAGAGAAGGGGGCAGAAAAATTGAAGAAAAAAGAAAAGACTTGCATTTCTATAGCGCCTTTCAGGACCACCGGATGCCTCGAAGCGCTTTCCAGTCAATGAAGTACTTTTGAAGCGTAGTCACTGTTGTAATGTGGGAAACGCGGCAGCCAATTTGCGCAGAGCAAGCTCCTACAAACAGCAATGTGCTACTGACCAAATAATCTATCTTTGTGATGTTGATTGAGGGATAAATATTTGCCAGGACACCAGGGATAACTCCCTGCTCCTCTTTGGAAAAAGTGCCGTGGGATCTTTTATGTCCACCTGAGAGAGCAGGCGGGGCCTCGGTTTAATGTCTCATCCAAAAGAAACACAGAAAGAGAGGAAGTAACGCAGCCTCCTCCTGACGGTTCCACCATTACTGTCAAATATCCTACAGATTATCACCTTTGGAAATCCCTGAAAAAATGTAAAAAAATTTAAAGCAACAGAAGTTGTAAATTGCATTGGGTTTCAATCCTTCCTTTCAGACAGATTTTACTAGACGGCTGTGTATACCCTCTTCCCCAATAAAAAAAACTTCTACAAAACAAACATGAATGCAAGTCCAAGATAAGCATCTTGACAAAAAATGTAAACACAGTATAAACTTTAAAGCTAGACACAAACACAAAGCTTTGAACCGAGTACAGCTGCTGATTTTCCTTTTCTGACTGGCCCACCCTTCTCCTGAGGGCACTGACTTGTCCTGGTGTATGAATCTGCGGGCACTGACAGCCCAACACGGCTTCTTCACGAATCAGCTTCGACTGAGCGTCTCAACAGGATATTTGACGGCGGGGATATCCTAGCTGTGTCAAATCCATTCACACTTCTAGAAGTGGGGGGGTCTTTGGATAGAGAAAGCATACCTCGAAACTCCCTGCATAGAAGCAAGGAATTCAGAGTACAGGAAACTTTGTGCTATCCGGCACCGAGCTGTTGCCGTCCCATCAAAACTGCCGGACAAACCAGCGCTAATGTTGAAACATACGGAGATTTTGAGCTCCGTATCTGGCAACAAACCCTACAGCTTCTAAATAGTCGGCCGTACCTTGCAAGCGTCTCTGTAGCTTAGCAACAGCTTCAGCGAGACCGTGCAGAGCCTGACTGGTGGGGAAAAAAAAGCAACGAAAAGAAAAAAAAACGAATGAAACGGCTCCTGATTTTTGCCGGTGGCTCGAGCATTCCGGACAGTTAACCCCCGGATAAACCAAAGTTTCCTGTACAGAGGCTCACTGATTTAAATACACGCAGCAATGGATCTCTGCAACCAACTGCTTTCTATAGAGCTTCCTCACCATCAGAGGATATTGTATAACAAAGGCAAAATGCTGCGAATCTGAAATATAAACGGAAAATGGTGGCAATACTCAGCAAGTCAGGCAGTATCTGTGGAGAGAGAAAAACAGCGAACGTTTCAGCTCGGTGATCTTTCATCGGGGTATCAACCCTGGTTTAATGAAGAGTGCCGGAGAGCACGCCGGGAACAGCACCAGGCATACCGAAAAATGAGGTATCAACCTGGTGAGACTACAACACAGGACTACTTGCATGCCAAACAACAGAAGCAACATGCGATAGAGCTAAGCGATCTCACAACCATCGGATCAAATCAAAGCTCTGCAGTCCTGCCACATCCAGTCGTGAGTGGTGGTGGACAATTAAACAGTTAACAGGAGGAGGAGGAGGCTCCAAAATATCCCCATCCTCAATGATGGTGGAGCCCAGCAAGTGAGTGCAAAAGACAAGGCTGAAGCTTTTGCAACTATCTTCAGCCAGAAGGGCCGAGTGGATGATCCATCTTGGCCTCCTCCTGAGGTCCCCAGCATCACACATGCCAGTCTTCAGCCCATTCAATTCACTCCACGTGATGTCAAGAAACTGCTGAAGACACTGGATACTGCAAAGGCTATGGGCCCTGACAACATTCCGGCAATAGTACTGAAGACTTGTGCTCCAGAACTAGCTGTGCCCCTAGCCAAGCTGTTCCAGTACAGCTACAACACTGGCATCTACCTGGCAATGTGGAAAATTGCCCAAGTATGTCCTGTCTACAAAAAGCAGGGCAAATCCGACCCGGCCAATTACTGTCCCATCAGTCTACTCTCAATCATCAGCAAAGTGATGGAAGGTGTCGTCGACAGTGCTATCAAACGACACTTACTCAGCAATAACCTGCTAACTGACGCCCAGTTTGGGTTCCGCCAGGGCCACTCAGTTCCTGACCTCATTACAGCCTTGGTCCAAACATGGACAAAAGAGCTGAACTCGTGAGGTGAGAGTGACTGCCCTTGACATCAAGGCAGCATTTGATCGAGTGTGGCATCAAGGAGCCCTAGCAAAACTGAAGTCAATGGGAATCGAGGGGAAAACTCTCCATTGGTTGGAATCATACCTAGCACAAAGGAAGTTGGCTGTGGTTGTTGGAGGTCATTCATCTCAATCACATGACATCACTGCAGGAGTTCCTCAGGGCAGTGTCCTAGGCCCAACCATCTTCAGCTGCTTCATCAATGACCTTCCCTCCATCATAAGGTCAGAAGTGGGGATGTTCGCTGATGATTGCACGCTGTTCAGCACCATTCGAGACTCGTCAGATACTGACGCAGTCCGTGTCCATATGCAGCAAGACCTGGACAACATTCAGACTTGGGCTGACAAGTGGCAAGTAACATTCGCACCACACAAGTGCCAGGCAATGACCATCTCCAACAAGCGAGACTCTGACCATCTCCCCTTGACATTCAATGGCATTACCATCGCTGAATCCCCCACTATCAACATCCTGGGGGTTACCATTGATCAGAAACTGAACTGGACCAGCCATATAAATACTGTGGCTACAAGAGCAGGCCAGAGGCTGGGAATTCTGCGGCGAGTGTCTCACCCCCTGACTCCCCCAAAGCCTTTCCACCATCTACAAGGCACAAGTCAAGAGTGTGATGGAATACTCTCCACTTGCCTGGATGAGTGCAGCTCCAACAACACTCAAGAAGCTCGACACCATTCAGGATGAAGCAGCCCGCTTGATTGGCACTCCATCCACCACCTTCAACATTCACTCCCTCCACCACAGGCGCACTGTGGCTGCAGTGTGTACCATCTACAAGATGCACTGCAGCAACTCGCCAAAGCTCCTTCAACAGCACCTTCCAAACCCGCGACCTCTACCACTTAGAAGGACAAGGGCAGCAGACGCATGGGAACATCACCACCTACAAGTTCCCCTCCAAGCCACACACCATCCTGACTTGGACCTGTATCGCCGTTCCTTCACTGTCACTGGGCCAAAATCCTGGAACTCCCTTCCTAACAACATTGTGGGTGTACCTACACCATATGGACTGCAGCGGTTCAAGAAGACGGCTCACCACCATCTTCTCAAGGACAATTAGGGATGGGCACTAAATACAGGCCTAGCCAGCCAGCGACGCCCACATCCCATCAATGAATTAAAAAATAAAAAATCATATCCTTGTCTGGACTGGGTTCTACCTCACTGGTGAATGGCCTGATAATTCACTCCGCATTGGCTGCAAGCGAAGAAAGAACAAACTCTATTTATGAAGCATCTAATCAGATGCTTGGACGCCTCAAAATTGCTTTCGAGGTTAGGCGGGCCATTTTTTTTTGGCAGGCGGCAACGTCCACAGAAAAACAATGAAGTGAATGATGGTGGCATCTGCTGAGGGAAGAATGCTGTCCAGGACATCAAGAGATCGCCCTGCTCTTCAAATTGGGGCCATGGGACCTTTAATGTCCACCTGGACAGGCAGGCAGGACTTTGGTTAAACATTTCAACCCAAGGACAGTGCCTGTGACGGTGCAGCTCTATTCCCCAGTGCCGGTGTCTGCCTCGATTTTTCACTCAGACCCAGAAAGAACAGTTTGCATTTCACGACCTCGGAACGTCCTAGAGCGCGTTACAGCCAATGCAGTACTTTTGAAGCAGAGTCACTGTTGTAATGTAGGAAACGCGACGGCCAATTTGCGCACAGCAAGCTCCCACAAATAACAACAACAACTTGTATTTATGTAGCACCTTGAACGTAGTAAAACGTCCCAAGGTGCTGCACAGGAGTATTTTAAGACAAAAAATTTGACACCGAGCCACAAGGATAAATTAGGGCAGGTGACCAAAAGCTTGGTCAAAGAGGTAGGTTTTAAGGAGCGTCTTAAAGGAGGAAAGAGTGGTGGAGAGGTTTAGGCAGGGAATGCCAGTGCTTAGGGCCTAGGCAATAGAAGGCACGGCCACCAAAGGTTGAGCGATTATAATCAGGGATGCTCAAGAGGACAGAATTTGAGGAGCGCAGATATCTCTGGGTGGGGCGGGGGGCGGTTGTGGGGCTGAAGGAGATTACAGAGATAGGAAGGGGCGAGGCTATGGAGGGATTTGAAAACAAGGATGAGAATTTTGAATTCGAGGTGTTGCTTAACCGGGAGCCAATGTAGGTCAGCGAGCACAGGGGGTGATGGGCGAACGGGACTTGGTGCGAGTTAGGACACGGACAGCTGAGTTTTGGATCACCTCAAGTTTGCGTAGGGTGGAATGTGGTAGGCCAGCCAGAAGTGCTTTGGGGTGAATAGTCAAGTCTAGAGGTAACAAAGGCATGGATGTGATAATGACCAGATCATCTGATTTTAGGTGTTGGTTGAGGGATAAACATTGACCAAGACACCGGGGAGAACTCCCCTGCTCTTCTTTGAAATAGTGCTGTGGGATTTTTTGCATCCACCTGAGAGCAGACGGGCCCTCAGTTTAATGTCTCATCCAAAAGACTTGAGAATGGTAGTATTTGAGACAAGTGGAAACAAACGGAAGGAGAAGGTTGAGGGTGGGGGGGGGGCTACTGCTTTTATAAATACGGTTTTAAAAAGACATTTCTATTTTAATCAAAGTGAGCTTTGCAGGTTCTGCAGTCTATATCTGATGGCTGCCATGGAGGTACTAATTCTTATGTACAGTATCGGGAATGTTTTGACAACAGATAAGCTAATATAAATGCAAACTGACTCATAGAAGAGATTCGGGATATTATGGGTCCTGCTTTCAGACACTATTTGAACAATAGTTTGGTTCTGAGCTCTGGACATGGCTGCCTGAACACAAAATGGTTGTCATGGAGCTAATCCGTCCCTGAACCTTGACGAGCAGCGCCCTCAGGGGGCGTCATTGCGAATAGCACTTGAACGGGCCAATCAACAAGAAATCCGATTTCTCAGAAAGGGTCGATGAGTAATAGTGTCAGTAAACAGCGAGACTCGAGCACCTCCCTTCCGAGTTAAATGGTTAGAGGAAAGTATGTGTTTCCTCTGCATTTGTCTTAATAATCAAGAGCTAAATACAGATGCGAGAGGCTGTTCGGCCCACCTTAGCATCATCCTACCAGAAACATTTGCCAAACTCCAACCCCCCTCGCCCCATAACTGCCTCTTGAATCACTGCAGAATTTTTGCCTCCACTTTCTAATATTTGTTTAAAGGATGGCTGGAATTTGCGATCTCCGGAGTACGCCTCCGACCCGAAAAAACAAAAATCCAGGCTGGCTCCCGGGGCTTTGGAGACGTCGGATCCCGGGCCAAAATTTACATGAACTAATTTTAAAAGTTTGTGGATGATTTTTTTATTTTTAAATTTTTGACTTAACATTTATATTAACCCTTACATAGGTGAAAGCAAGCCCTATGCCTGCTTTTACCAGGTGCAAGGGTTTAGTGGGCATTTGCAGGGCAGTATTTTGGCATATAGCCCAACTCTGCCAGCGAAAGTGAATTTACGTTCGGTTCAGGGGAATCTGTCAAGGCATACCGCAAGATGCGCTGCGCATGCGTGAAAACCCAGAACTTGTGGGACTTTTACAAGGCTTAGGATGTCGTCTGCCCCGCAAAATCCGGGCCAATGTGTTGATGATCTTCATCGGCAGTGGGTTCCCCTCTACAGCCATTTTTGCAAAATACCCTATGTTGCCCATCAAGACAAATGCGGCATCCTGACCACATCTGACCTCCAACCACACCAGAATGAGGTACACGCTCCACTGGCTGAGATGGCTGTTATGATGTGGGCTCCCTCCCTCGAGAAAGAAAAGCTTGCATTTATATAGCACCTTTCACGACCTCAGGACGTCCCAAAGCGTTTTCCAGCCAATTAAGTATTTTGAAGTGTATTCGCTGTTGTAATTTAGGAAACGCAGCAACCAATTTGCACATAGCAAGCTCCCACAAACAGCAATGTGATAATGACCAGACAATCTGTTTTAGTGATGTTGGTTGAGGGATAAATATTGGCCAGGACACCGGGGATAACGCCCCTGCTCTTCTTCGAAATAGTGGCATGGGCTCTTTTGTGTCCACCTGCGAGAGCAGATGGAGCCTCAGTTTAACGTCTTCTCCAAAAGACGTCACCTTCGGCCGTGTAGCACTCCCTCAATGCTGCCTAGATTTTGTGCTCAAGTCCCTGGAGTGGGACTTGAACCCACAACCTTCTGACTCAAAGGCAAGAGTGCTACCCACTGAGCCACAGCTGACACCCTGCTCCTAGAGAGAAACATGTGCTGCCTACGAACTGAAAATTAACCGTGTGCGCAAAATATCTCAGATAGTGGGTCTCTGTGGGAGAACAATAAACCCTATTACCACTGGAAATAGTATGGAATCCTGCCCAGCACTCCCGATCTGATGGAACATAAAAGATTCAGGTTAAACACTGTGGATGAATGGACCAAGGGTTCAAATACTTAATTCTCAGAAACTATAAGTGGTGCATAATGCCATAAAAAGGGGTTAGGACATTCTGGGTTTTATAAATAGGATCACACAGTGCAACTGCGAAGAGGTAATGATACATTTGGACAAGTCAATAGTTAGGCCACAATTAAAGTCACACACCATCCTGACTTGGGAATATATCGGCCGTTCCTTCATCGTCGCTGGGTCAAAATCCTGGAACTCCCTCCCTAACAGCACCGTGGGAGTATCTTCACCACACAGACTGCAGTGGTTCAAGGAGGCGGCTCACCACCAATGTTCCCGTTAAGCTGCACGGCCGCGCGGCAGTCTGTGGAGGTCCCGCGCGGGCAGCTCACCGGCTTTACAATGGAAAAACCGCGCACGCGCGGAAACTCAAATGGGCCGCGCAGCCCCTTAATAAATTAAAGGGAGCATTGCTCACCACCACCTTCTCGCGGGCAACTCGTGATAGGGAATAAATACTGGCCTCGCTAGCGACGCTAGCTAGAATGAATGAATAAGAGTTTAAATCACGATAATTGCCGATGAGGGAGGTCATTTGACTATTCCAATTCGTCCATCCAGAGTTACACACTCCGCATTCACGAACCAACAGCACAACGTCCAGGGCTGGGTCCTTTAATTGTGAGGAACCAAGATGAAGGGGAAAAGTTTACGGCGAGGGACTCCAGCAAGGCTGAAAAGACCGAACGAGAAAACAAGTCGGTATCAGGAGGCACCCAAACAAACAGGTTGGGGGAGGAGGAGAAGAAGGCAGGTTCTTCAGGAGAGGAGCACGAGAATGACGCAGATCAAGATTTGATTGAGGCTTTTAGGATTTTGAAACAAATTGATCGGGTGGCTGGAAACATTTTCCGCTGGTGAGTAAAATCTAGGCCAAAGGGGCCATAACCTTAAAATCGGAGCCAGGCCACTCGGGAGAGACGTTAGGCAAGACTTCTTCACGCAAAGGGTGGTAGAAATATGGCGCGCTCTCCCACAGAAAGCAGTAGATGCTAAATCAATTAATAATTTTAAATCTGAGCTTGATAGATTTTTTGCTGGACAAGGGTAGAAAGGGATAGGGAGCCAAGGCGGGATACAGATCAGCCATGATCTCACTGAATGGCGGAACAGGCTCGAGAGGCTGAATGGCCTCCTCCTGTTCCTATGACTGAGCGGAAGAGGCAAAAGGAAAGAAAGGGACAGGGAGCGAGAGGATAAAAACAGGTCTACCAACTCCCTGAAGACTTTGGAACATCCTTGTGGAATTTAGGGGTGCGCATGAGAGGTGGCGATGGTCAGTCTTTAGGCAATCCAAGGTCTATCATCTATTAAATAAACTGACAAGAGTAACCTTGGTTTCTAAGGAGCCTGTAACTTTATGCCAGTTTTTCCACAATGCTGTGAGAGAAACATTCATTACCTTTTTTAATATAAATGTCACTCACTGCATGAGCAAGACCATTATCTGCACTGCAGGAACCAATTCCACCGTCTAAAAGCTGTCGAACAGTGTAAAATAGACAATAATGACTTAAAATTATTCATGACCACCAGTGAGAAACAATTGCCAGTCGGATGCGATGAACAATTAGTAAAAACTGTTTCAAGTGAAAAATAATATTCACTTCACAAATTGGTTTGATGTTTGTTAAGTGCTACACAGACAAATGACACAGTTGCTGCATTGAATGCAAATTTACTGCATGAAACAGTCCAGATTTCAGTTACAGTGGTGGCGGGAGAGCGTTGGACTTGTGGCAACACTGATGGCTGTAACTGAAGGTGACACAAGATACTGGGGGGGCTTGTGTCCACGACTGTGGTTATACTGCACGACCAGCATGAGGCTGGTACCTATAGAGCGCGGTACACAGCCAGCTGGACCTAAGTTATACTGTGGGCTGTGAATCTCTGCTCCTGCTGTCAGGGCAGTATCTACACAAGCACAGAGCTCTGCCCATAAACCTCATCCAGAATTCTGCTACCTGTATCCTGTTCACCCATTACCCCTGTGATCATTGACCTACAATGGCACCTAATCCTCCATAAATTTAAAATTCTCATCCTCGTGTTCAAACCCCTCCGTGGCCACGCCCCTCCCTAGCTCTGTAACCTCCTACAGCCTTCCATGATCTTTGTGCTCCTCCAACTCTGGCCTCTTGTGCGTCCCCCCACTCCCTTCGCCCCACCATTGGTGGCCGTGCCTTCTTAAAACCCTCCTTCAAACCCAGCTCTTTGCCCAAGTTGTTGGTTACCTGCCCTAATATCTCCTCCTTTGGCTTGGCTTCGATTTCTGATGCATAACGCTCCTGGGAAATGCCTCGGGAGGTTTTTCTACGTTAAAGGCCTATAAAGGTGCAAAAGACGAGGCTGAAGCGTTTGCAACCATCTTCAGGCAGAAGTGCCGAGTGGATGATCCATATTGGCCTCCTCCTGAGGTCTCCACCATCACAGAAGCCAGTCTTCAGCCAATTCGATTCACTCCACATGATATCAAGAAACGGCTGAGCGCACTGGATACAGCAAAGGCTATGGGTCTCGACAACATCCCGGCTATCGTGCTGAAGACTTGTGCTCCAGAACTAGCTGCGCCTCTAGTCAAGCTGTTCCAGTACAGCTACAACACTGGCATCTATCCGACAATGTGGAAAATTGCCCAGGTATGTCCTGTCCACAAAAAGCAGGACAAATCCAACCCAGCCAATTACGGCCCCTCAGTCTACTCTCAATCATCTGCAAAGTGATGGAAGATGTCGTTGAAAGTGCTATCAAGCGGCACTTACTCACCAAAAACCTGCTCACTGATGCCCAGTTTGGGTTCCGCCAAGACCACTCGGTTCCTGACGTCATTACAGCCTCGGTCCAAATATGGACAAAACAGCTGAATTCCAGAGGTGAGGTGAGAGTGACTGCCCTTGACATCAAGGCAGCATTTGACTGAGTGTGGCATCAAGGAGCCCTAGTAAAACTGAAGTCAATGGGAGTCGGGGGGAAAACACTCCACTGGCTGGAGTCATACCTAGCACAAAAGAAGATGGTTGTGGTTGTTGGAGGCCAATCAACTCAGCCCCAGGACATCGCTACAGGAGTTTCTCAGGGTAGTGCTCTAGGCCCAACCATCTTCAGCTGCTTCATCGATGACCTTCCCTCCAACATAAGGTCAAAAATGGGGATGTTCGCTGATGACTGCACAGTGTTCAGCACCATTCACAACTCCTCAGATAATGAAGCAGTCTATGCCCGCATGCAACAAGACCTGGATGACGTTCAGGCTTGGGCTGATAAGTGGCAGGTAACATTCGCGCCACACAAGTGCCAGGCAATGACTATCTCCAACAAGTGAGAGTCTGACCATCTCCCCTTGACATTCAACGGCATTACCATCGCCAAATCCCCCACCATCAACATCCCGGGGGGTCACCATTGACCAGAAACTTAACTGGACCTGCCACATAAATACTGTGGCAACAAGAGCAGGTCAGAGGCTGGGAATTCTGCAGCAAGTGTCTCACCTCCTGACTCCCCAAAGCCTTTCCACCATCTACAAGACCCAAGTAAGAAGTGTGATGGAATACACTCCACTTGCCTGGATGAGTGCAGCTTCAACAACACTCAAGAAGCTCGACACCATCCAGGACAAAGCAGCCCGCTTGATTGGCACCCCATCCACCACCTTAAACATTCAGTCCCTCCACCACCGGCGCACCGTGGCTGCAGTGGGTACCAACTACAAGATGCACTGCAGCAACTCACCAAGGCTTCTTTGGCAGTATCTCCCAAACCCGCGACCTCTTCCACCTAGAAGGACAAGGGCAGCAGGCGCATGGGAACACCACCACTTCCAACTTCCCCTCCAAGTCACACACCATCCTGACTTAGAAGTATATCGCCATTCCTTCATCGTCACTGGGCCAAAATCCTGGAACTCCCTACCTAACAGCACTGTGGGAGTACTTTCACCACACAGACTGCAGCGGTTCAAGAAGGCGGCTCAACACCACCTTCTCGCGGGCAACTCAGGATGGGCAATAAATGCTTGCCTTGCCAGCGATGCCCACATCCCGTAAACAAATTTTTAAAAATGCAAGTTGATGTAAACCTTGAATGGACATTTTCAATGTTTTGAGGAAACGGTTAGGAGTGCCAATATTCACAAAGCTCTGCTTCAGTTTTATAACTTGTCCAGGACTCCAGGGGAGCCCCTGAGCACTTTTTTAATCCCAGGTTTGACACTGGCCTGAGGTTACGCTCCACACAGCGTCAAGCCCAAGAGAGGAGAATATCCACCTCTCCCGGGAAGCAGAAAGTGTTTTGCAGTGACACGGAAGTAACAGTATGGCTGCACCCTAATCGTTAACATTATATAACTTTTAACACAAACAGAGCTCATTAAAAATGGAATTAGTACATCTGTTGGCACAAGAGGAAAGATATTCGGTCGTTGAAAAGAAATCTTTCTCCCGGTTCACTGACTATGCGGAAAGTGTGAGGCGATGATACAGAAAGGATGTATAAGTGGCGAGAGTGAGTTACAGCAATTGTTTCACAAGTGTGACAGGCACATAACTCACGAACCCCACAGTTATTAAGAATGAATTATTATCTTCAAACAGCAAGGATATAACAGCAGCAGGAAAATCAGAAGTGAGATTTATGATTTTAAAAAAAAGAGGCAGACTGATTTGGAACCCATTTAAACATGACTGAGATCCATCAATATAGACCATTTATTTTTACTCCAGCTTTCTTCTGGGGCTGCAATCACCCAGGGGTTATTATTCATGTGTGATGGATATACGCAGTGCCTGGCCCATGTCATAACACAAGTCAATTATCATTAGACAATCCACTCCCTAAGGCGATATATTCAGCTGCTTGCAATTTTTACAAATTTATAATGGAACGTGATAATGAGACTACTGCTTTGTATAACAAAATGCAGTCTTAGAACTTTGTCTAGAGTACCCGCGACCCAGTGTGCAATGTTGCCACCTCGTATTGTACTAAACCATATAGGTCAAAGGTCCAAGGTTAGGCCCTGGTCTGGGAAGAGTCAGATGATCTGCGCTGGGTCTACCCTACCCAGTGACACCTGCGGAAAATGAGAGGACAATTACATTTTAAATTTCACTGTTAAAGAAATAAAGTATAAAAAGAAGCTTAAAATGTAAAATTAATACTTATCTGAAATGAACCTGAGTTTGGTGAACGGAATCTTTGAAAAATTCCAGAGAGTTGGTGAATTGGAGGCTTTTGAAGCTCTCTGTAACAGGTGTGACTATGTGGCAGATAGGATTTCCCAATATAAGGCTATCGAGGGATTACCTAGAGGCATGACAAAATAAGGAGTGTCTCGGGGGCATAGTCTCAGGATAAGGGATCGGCCATTTAAGACTGAGATAAGGAGGAATTACTTCACTCAGAGGGTTGTGAATCGTTGGAATTCTCTGCCCCAGAGGGCTGTGTATGCTGAGTCTTTGAGTATATTCAAGGCTGAGATCGATAGATTTTTGGACTCCAGGGGAATCAAGGGATATGGAGATCGGGCGGGAAAGTGGAGTTGAGGTCGATGATCAGCCATGATCTTATTGAATGGCAGAGCAGGCTCAAGGGGCTGAATGGCCGACTCCTGCTCTTATTTCTTATGTTCTTGTAAATTCATATATAAAATTCGCAATGGGGAAAGAGCAGGAGAGTGGGACTAATTGGATAGATTTACCAAAGAGCCGGCATAGACACAATGAACCGAATTCCCTCCTCTGTTCTGTACGATTCGATGATTCTATGATATATATACATATCCAAGGCATGCTGACTTAATTAAATCTCCATGTTAAAGTCATACCTATATACTTTTATATTATTATTTACAGTTAGGTAGCAAATTGGGAAGGAGGGCAACAGAGGTGGTTGGAGCAAAGCATTGTCTCTGCCGTACTGGCTGAGGAACTGGGAGATGCAAAACTGAGGCTACACTGCCACCTCTGGGAGCAGAGTGACAGTACAGCGTGACAAGTTTACATAGAGGTTTCATCATCACAATTTATGCGGAACAAGTTGACGGGAAGTGTAGACAGAGGTAAGATCTTCCATGTCACAGATAAAAGTTATACAATCAGTAACTAGTGGTGTTCCGCAGGGGTCAGTGCTGGGTCCCCAACGCTTTACAATCTATATTAACGATTTGGAGGAGGGGACCGAGTGTAACATATCAAAGTTTGCAGATGATACAAAGATGGGAGGGAAAGTAGTGAGTGAGGAGGACATAAAAAACCTGCAAAGTGACATAGACAGGCTAAGTAAGTGGGCAGAGATTTGGCAGATGGAATACAATACTGGAAAGTGTGAGGTTATGCACTTTGGCAGGAAAAATCATAGAGCAAGTTATTATCTTAATGGCAAGAAACTGGAAAGTACTGTAGTACAAAGGGATCTGGGGGTCCTGGTGCACGAAACTCAAAAAGTTAGTATGCAGGTGCAGCAAGTGATCAAGAAGGCCAATGGAATGTTGGCTTTTATTGCTAGGGGGATAGAATATAAAAACAGGGAGGTATTGCTGCAGTTGTACAAGGTATTGGTGAGACCGCACCTGGAATACTGCATACAGTTTTGGTGTCCATACTTCAGAAAAGACATACTTGCTCTCGAGTCAGTACAAAGAAGGTTCACTTGGTTAATCCCGGGGATGCGGGGGTGGTCATATGAGGAGAGGTTGAGTAGATTGGGACTCTACTCATTGGAGTTCAGAAGAATGAGAGGCGATCTTATTGAAACATATAAGATTGTGAAGGGGCTTGATTGGGTGGATGCGGTGAGGATGTTCCCAATGATGGGTGAAACTAGAACTAGAGGGCATAATCTTAAAATAAGGGGCTGCTCTTTCAAAACTGAGATGAGGAGAAACTTCTTCACTCAGAGGGTGGTAGGTTTGTGGAATTTGCTGCCCCAGAAAGCTGTGGAAGCTACATCATTAAATAAATTTAAAACAGAAATAGATTGTTTCCTAGAAGGGAATTAAGGGTTACGGGGAGCGGGCAGGAAATTGGACATGAGTCTAGGTTCAGAATGGTCATGGCCCTGTGGGTAGTGGAGCGGGCCCAGGGGCCGTGTAGCCTGGTTCTGCTCCTACTTCTTGTGTTCTAATTCTGTTAGATTTCAGGAGATGGTTTTATTCCTGTTCCTGGCTGGGGTGGAGATCGCCTTTACAGAAGGTAAGTACTGTAGAAAATATAGGGACAGAGTGATCTCCTGGAAGAGTTTCGATCGCCTAGATGGGTCGGAGAGGAATTTCCCAGATTTTTTCTCCCAAATTGGCCATTGGGTTTTTTATCTGGTTTTTCGCCTCTCCCGGGAGATCACATGGGTTCGGGTGGGATGGAGAGTGATAGAAGATTTGAGGTTAGGATCAGATCAGCCATGATCTTATTGAATGGTGGAGCAGGCTCGAGGGGCCGATTGGCCGACTCCTGCTCCTATTTCTTATGTTCTAACTGAAATTTGGTCCGACAAAAGCAGAAATGCCGTTTCTATTTTTAGAATACAGTCAATTGAATCCACCGCACACAATGGGCGTTTCTAGACCAACTCCCACAGCTTTAATCACAGGCCATAGTTGGTAAGTCAAGGGAAGTAGTAAAATGATAGAGGAAATTAAAAGGTGATGGTTTCCCTTGGGCTGTATTCTGCCTTTGGAAAGAGAAAGACCAGGTCTCACCAATTAGACAGCAAGAGATCGGGATTATCTGCCAGAATGTGTGAGCAGGCAGTATTTTGCCTGATGGTACTGTAATTAGCATATTCCAGACCCAAATATAGAATTCCAATGGACCAAAATACATCCCATTGTGTAGAATCCCAGTGGGGCCCGAACCATTATTTGCTCCATTCTGAAGAATTCCGAGGAACCAAACCATTTCCCATTCACCCTTATTAGAGGAACACACCTTCAAGAAATAAAGCATTTGACAAACCTTTTCCAAGAACACAGGACCTGACAACATAAATCACATTGAAAGGTGTTCTGCCATTTACTGAAAACAAATATGATGCGGGGCTTCCCAAACAAAACAACACGTTTGCCAAACACTTTTTGCATGAAGGCTGTTTTCCGTTAAATAGAATATAGAATCTATGCACCAAATCCTCCGCCCGGTATCTCTAGTTTTTCACTGCTGTGCACTTTGCCCGTATTTTTGTGAGATCACAGAAAGTATTAGCAACACATTCGGAAGGTCGAGGCTGTTCTTGTAAACATGGATTTCATTCATTGGTGCATCGAGTAATGGTGGGACGCAGAGTAAAGCTCCCTCTACACTGTTTTAACAGTGAGACAGAGTAAAGCTCCTTCTACACTGTTATAACAGTGAGACAGAGTAAAGCTCCTTCTACACTGTTATAACAGTGAGACAGAGTAAAGTGCCCTCTACACTGTTATAACAGTGAGACAGAGTAAAGCTCCCTCTATATAACAACAGAAAACGCTGGAAAAACTCAGCAGGCCAGGGCAACATCTGTGGAGAGAGAAACAGAGTCAACGTTTCAGGTCGAAGACCCTTCGTCAGAACTGAGGAAAAAAGCAGGAAATGAAACAGATTAAAAAGCATGTTTGGGGGCTGGGAAATGGGGGAGGGGATGAAAGAACAAAAGGGAAGGTCTGTGGGAGGTGAAGAGACATTAAGAGATATTCAAGGCGAGACGAGATGGTAATAGGGCAGGTAAAGAGACAAAGGATGGCTCTAGATGAAGTGTGAAATGCGCTGGCAGAGTGAGAGACAGCTGCCATGTGGGAGAGAGAAAAAAGGAAAAGGCACAAACCAAAATTGTGGATAAAAAATATATAAAAATATGATAGGGGCCGAGGTTATGATCTGAAATTGTTGAACTCGATATTGAGTCCGGAAGGCTGTAAAGTGCCTAATCGGAAGATGAGGTGCTGTTCCTCGAGCTTACGCTGAACTTCTGTGGAACAATGCAAGAGCCCGAGGACGGTGAGGTCTGAGTGGGAGTGGGGCGGTGAATTAAAGTGACAGGCGACCGGAAGCTCGGGGTCACCCTTACGGACTGAACGGAGGTATTCCGCAAAGCGGTCACCCAATCAGCTCCGATGGACGGGTCACATCGTCCGCATGCCCATAACGAGACTCCCAAAACAAGCGCTCTACTCGGAGCTCCGGCACGGCAAGAGAGCCCCAGGTGGGCAGAGGAAATGCTTCAAGGACACCCTCAAAGCCTCCTTGAAAAAGTGGAACACCTCCGTTCAGTCCGTAAGGGTGACCCCGAGCTTCCGGTCGCCTGTCATTTTAATTCACCGCTCCATTCCCACTCAGACCCCACCGTCCTCGGCCTCTTGCATTGTTCCACGGAAGCTCAGCGTAAGCTCGAGGAACAGCACCTCATCTTCCGATTAGGCACTTTACAGCCTTCCGGACTCAATATCGAGTTCAACAATTTCAGATCATAACCTCGGCCCCCATCATATTTTTATATATTTTTTATCCACACTTTTGGTTTGTGCCTTTTCCTTTTTTTTCTCTCCCACATGGCAGCTGTCTCTCACTCTGCCAGCGCATTTCACACTCCATCTAGAGCCATCCTTTGTTTCTTTGCCTGTCCTATTACCATCTTGTCTCGCCTTGAATATCTCTTAATGTCTCTTCACCCTTTCTTTCATCCCCTCCCCCATTTCCCAGCCCCCAAACTTGCTTTTTAATCTGTTTCATTTCCTGCTTTTTTCTCAGTTCTGAAGAAGGGTTTCGACCTGAAACGGTAACTCTGTTTCTCTCTCCACGGATGTTGTCTGGCCTGCTGAGTTTTTCCAGCGTTTTCTGTTGTTATTTTGGATTTCCAGCATCCGCAGTATTTTGCTATCGTAAAGCACCCTCTACACTGTTATAACAGTGAGACACAGAGTAAAGCTCCCTCTACACTGTTATAACACTGAGACAGAATAAAGCTCCCTCTACACTGTTATAACAGTGAGACAGAATAAAGCTCCCTCTACACTGTTGTAACAGTGAGACAGAATAAAGCTCCCTCTACACTGTTATAACTGTGAGACACAGAGTAAAGCTCCCTCTACGCCGCCCAACAGTGTGGCTCACCTGCAACTACTGAAGAGCACTCCCCTACTCTACAAGTGTGACATTTTACCATTTCCAGCACCAGCCATCCTATCACCTGGGGGGAGACTGAAGCTGAGTTTTGTGTTGTGGGCCTGTGCCCATCAGGAGCTGGACTGTGATGGCCCAACCTCATTTCATGTGTGGGACTCGTACAGTCAGCAGTTTACAGATCCAAACTCAACATTTCTTGGCAAGCTATTTATGTGCTTATTACCTGTATAATTCTATTGTAAATCGTCATGTCCTGGGAGGTGTGTGTGCCGGGATTTAGCAAACAGAAACTCCTTGCAGCCAATAGACAATCACATAATATCCACCCTTCAGAGCTGCCGTGACTCAAGCCAAAACTACCACACAGCCTCGAGACATTGCGCCTGGTGTTCACAAGTTAGTGTTGTGCAATTCCTTGAGGTTTTTTTAGCTAGTTCTCGCTGGGATACAGTTCCGCAGATATCTTGCACTTCTCCAGAACCTCGTGACCATTCTTGAATATGTGAAAAGGAAATTCAATTTCAGTGTTTCTGCACCAATTTGGTTAATTGGGGGTGAACGAGCGAGCGTGGGTCAGTAGGTTGTGGGTTCAAGTCACGCTCCAGAGACTTGAGCACAAAATCCAGGCTGACATTTCACTGAGGGAGTGCTGCACTGTCGGAGGTGCCGTCTTTCGGATGAGACGTTAAACCGAGGCCCCGTTCTGCCCTCTCGAGTGGACGTAAAAGATCCCGGGGCACTATTTTGAAAAAGAGCAGGGGAGTACTCCCTGGTGTCCTGACCAATATTTATCCCTCAACCAACATCCCTAAAAAAAAACCCTGGTTATTATCACATTACTAATTGTGGGAGCTTGCTGTGCACAAATTGGCTGCCGCGTTTCCCACATTACAGCAGTAGTTACACTTCAAAAGCACTTCATTAGTGGTAAAGCATTTTGGGATGTCCTGAGGTCATGAAAGGCGCTGTATAAATGCAGGTTCTTTTTATCGTGGCTTTTGGATCACTGGGATGATGACTGAGGTACTTTCTAAACACACTCGTGTATATTTGTTTTGTTTTTTTGTCACCTACCATTCTGATTCATGTGGAAACTGATAGAATGAAAACAGTGCCAGGCAGACTACTGCAGGTTTACAAGAAATGTTTTGGGTACAAGGTTAAATGTGCCTTTGCCTCACTCCCTCTTAGGCAGTCCCTCGGAACCGAGGATGACTTGCTTCCACATTAAAAATGAGTGTGCAGGTGACTGATGAGTCCAATGAGGGACCTACAGTCTCTGTCACAGGTGGGACATGCGGTGGTTGAAGGGGCGGGTGGGTGGGCTGCTTGAGTTGACGTGTGCTCCTTGCGCTGCCTGCGCTTGGCTTCTGCTTCCTCCCGGCGAAGAGACTCAAGGTGTTCGGCGCCTTCCTGGATGCTTCTCCTCCACTTTGTGCGGTCTTGGGCCAGGGATTCCCAGGTGTCGGTGGGGCTGTTACACTTTTTCAAGGAGGCTTTGAGGGTGTCCTTGAAGTGTTTCCTCTGCCCACCTGGGGCTCTCTTGCCGTGCCGGAGCTCCGAGTAGAGCGCTTGTTTTGGGAGTCTTGTATCGGGCATGCGGACAATGATCCGTCCATCAGAGCTGATCGAGCGTGGTCAAAGCTTCGATGCTGGGGATGTTGACCTGAGCAAGAACACTGACGTTGCGCCTATCCTGCCAATGGATTTGCAGGATCTTGTGGAGACAGCGTTGGTGGTACCTCTCCGGTGCTTTGAGGTGCCTGCTGCACATGGTCCATGTCTCTGAGGCATAAAGCAGGGCGGGTATCACTGCTGCTCTGTAGACCATGAGCTTGGTGCTGGGTTTGAGGTCCTGGTCTTCAAGTACTCTCTTCCTCAGGTGACCGAAGGCTGCCCTGGCACACTGAAGGCGGCGTTGGACTTACTATTAGTTGCGTCAGTAGCAGCACTTAAATGGCTGAAAATGCCCCATCTAGTTATTTGGGGCGGTTCAAATGGATAACGTCGTTGGAAATCCTGGTGGTCAAACAGCCGGCCAACACCCATTGCAGATTGGCCACCTCAGTAGATACAAGAGGGGCCTGTGAGGCCATAGCCCAGTACGAAACAGGAGCGGAGGAACACTGACATAAATTTAGCTCCTATGAGACCACCAATGTACCTAGCCAGAACAGATTGGAGTTCCATTAAAGACATCGGGCATGAGTATGGATGTGGCGGAGCTGCTGAATGGGATGCCAGCTGTTAAGCAGCTTGTTGTTTGGTTAAAAAAAATCTTGCATTTATTCAACACCTTTCATGTTTTCAGGAGGTCCCAAAGCACTTTACAGCCAATGAATAAGGGTACGATAGCACAGTGATTATATTACTGGACTAGTGATCCTGAGGCCTGGACTAATGATCCAGAGATGTGAGTTCAAATCCCACCACGGCCGCTGGGGAATTTCAATTCAGTTAATTAAATTAATCTGGAATTAAAAAGCTAGTAAAAAGTAATGGTGACCATGAAACTTTCAGATTGTCGTAAAAACCCGTCTGGTTCACTGATGTCCTTTAGGGAAGGAAATCTGCCGTCCTTACCTGGTCTGGCCCATATGTGACTCCAGACCCACAGCAATGTGGTTCACTCTTAATTGCCCTCTGAAATGGCCTAGCAAGCCACTCGGTTGTACCAAACTGTTATGTTCATTAATAACTAGACATTCTTATTATGAACACAGCTAGCTTTTGCTAGTTACTTTATTGAGCACATGTGGACCGGTACAGTATCTGTAGAGGCTTCCATCTTGACTGTTGCCTTGTGGGTAGCCTAGTGCCTCATGGGTAATGTAGTCTTAATATATATACAGCTGGGTAGTGTAGTCTTATACATACAGCTATATCCAGCTCTACACAGCTCTACGGCTCCACCTAGTGTCCACTATAGAATGACATGTTATTGATCGTTACATCCCCCTTTCTTTGAGGTTTAACAAAATCTATATCAATCAACTTTCAAGAAAACAATAAAGATAATATCAGTAACACTTTTGTTAGTGCTCTATAAACATAAACATTTTCAAAACAGTCAACACATTTTCAAAGCTTTACATTGTACTCAAAGATTAAGTCTATCAGGCTCTTTTACTTCACGTGTGGATCTTCTCAACACGGGTAAGTCTGATGTGTCTTCATGAGATTGTTCTGGCGGTGAATGACAAGATGCAGTTGCGGCATTGCCATCAATCTGCTCTTGTATAGATCGAGGTCTCCTTGCGATCTTTGCTTGGAGAGGGTTTCAGTGTTTCCTTCACTCTTCATGCCATAACTCTCAATGTAGTCAATGCACTCTCGAAAAACTGCTGGCAGCTGGATCCCATCATACAGCATAGTCCTCTCAGCAGCCTCGGCTAATGGAACACCAAAGATAGGCCTGAGGAAAGAAGGAGTATCCACCGGAACTGCTTCCTGCTCTGGTGCAGGCTTCTTCTTTTTCTTTTTCTCTTTCCACTGCTTAACAACATCTGCTGCGGTTATATCTTTGGACTTTTTCTCCTTGTGTTTTTCCTCTTTGTGCTTTTCTTCCTTTGGCTTCTCTTTGACCTTAAAGTCTTTTTCTTTCTTCTTGGAGAAGCTAGGCTTTTTGAAGACATGGATACCCTTTGGCCTTTTCATCCTTGATGGGCTCTCTGCTTCATCACCTGAGTCATCTGGTCTGCTTATGGCACAGTTCATACGGTAGACTCTCTTGACCAGTTCTAAGTCTTCACAAGCTTTGTCACCTAGTATCGAATCATGTCTTTCAGCCACAACAGAAAACATGAGATGATGCACTTTGTCTTTGACTGTCACTTTAAGTCTGCATACACCTAAGCTATCTATTTTCTGTCCATTATAGTCCTTCAGTAGTACTGACTTTTTCTGTATTTTGGGCTTTTCTTTCATATTGTTGATGTCACTCATACTGATTAAGTTTGCTTTTGCCCCAGTGTCTAGTTTCAAGGTAACTAATGCTCCATTTACCTGCAGTGGGATCATCCATTTGTCCTCTTTTACTGCATTAACTTTATGTTCAGCATTGTCCATTTCTGAGGGCTGCACATTTTCTGTATCCTTTTTGATATTGTCACATGACACCATTCCTACAAAAAATGTCTCACTTAAATCAGTGTCCTCAATTACATTAACTCGTTGCCCTTTCTTAGTTTGTACTTTTGAAAAGCATTGTTTGGCAAAGTGATTCTTTCCATTACACTTTGTGCACTTTTTTCCAAACGCTGGGCATTGTCTTAACTGGTGTTTGTAACCACAGCGTTTACAATTAAAAATTTCATCCTCCGATTGCTTTGCATTTCTGTCCTGCCCATGTTTCTTCCCTTTGTAGGACACAGCACCGACAGCAGCACTTACTACAATCGCATCATTATTGATTTCACTGAAAGTCTTCGCATGCTTTCAAGCTAGCTCGCTGGCTTGGCATATTTTCACTGCATTTTCCAAATTTAGCTCGGTTTCTCTCAACAGACGTTCCCTGACTTTTTTTATCATGAATACCAAACACAATCTGGTCACGAATCATGGATGATTTCAGCTCAGAGAAATTACATGTCTGTGCTTTCAGTTTCAGATCAGTTATAAAGCTAACAAAAGTCTCATTTTGTTGCTGTGTCCGAGAACGGAAGATATATCTTTCATACGTCTCATTCTTTTTGGGAGAGCAATGTGCATCAAATTTTTTAGCACATCTTCTAATTTTCCTCTGTTCTCCTCTGGATTAAATACAAATGTATTAAATACCTCTATCGCCTGTGGGCCTGTAACCGTAAGCAGCAACGCTATCTTCCTTGCGTCTGGCTTCGTACCGAATCCGATGGCTGCAATGTAGAGTTTGAATTGCTGTTTAAAAGTCTGCCAATTGTAGTCGATTTTTTCTGTGAGATTCAAATGCTCTGGTGGCTTCAAATTCTCCATGTCGCTTTTCACAATTTTCAGCAGATCTTCACCACCCTGGTACCATGTTATGTTCATTAATAACTAGACATTCTTATTATGAACACAGCTAGCTTTTGCTAGTTACTTTATTGAGCACATGTGGACCAGTACAGTATCTGTAGAGGCTTCCATCTTGACTGTTGCCTTGTGGGTAGCCTAGTGCCTCATGGGTAATGTAGTCTTAATCTATATACAGCTGGGTAGTGTAGTCTTATGCATACAGCTATATCCAGCTCTACACAGCTCTACGGCTCCACCTAGTGTCCACTATAGAATGACATGTTATTGATCGTTACACAAACCGCTACGAAAAACAATAAAACCGGACGGAACATCCGGCATCGACCTCGGCACCGGCTTCCGACACGACAACGGCACACCCAGCCCGGTCGACCCTGCAAAGACCCCCTCACTAACATCTGGGGACTTGTGCCAAAGGTGAGAGCTGTCCCACAGACTAGTCAAGCCTGGCATAGTCATATTAACAGAATCATACCTTTCCAGACCCCTCCATCACAATCTCTGGATTTGTCCACCGGCAAGACAGATCCACCAGAGGTGGCGGCACAGTGGTATACAGTCGAGAGGAAGTGGTCCTGGGAGTCCTCAACATTCACTCCGGACCCCATGAAGTCTCTAGGCTTCAGGTCAAGCCTCCCGCTGATTACCACCTACCGCCCTCCATCAGCTGATGAATCAGTACTCCTCCATGTTGAACACCACTTGGGTAGCATGGGCACAGAATGTTCTGGGTAGGGGACTTCAATGTCCATCACCAAGAGTGGCTCAGTAGCACCACTACTGACCGAGCTGGCCGAGTCCTGAAGGACAGATTTGGCCTGCGACAGGTGGTGAGAGAAACAGCACGAGGGAAAACCCTACTTGATCTTGTTCTCACCAACCTACCTGTCGCAGGTGCATCTGTCCATGACAGTATTGGTAGCAGTGACCATTGCACAGTCATTGTGGAGACAAAGTCTCGTCTTCACACTGAGGACACCTTCCATCGTGTTGTGTGGCACTACCACTGTGCTAAATGGGATAGATTCAGAACAGATCTAGCAACTCAAAAGTGGGCATCCATGAGGCACTGTGGGCCATCAGCAGCAACTGCAGAATTGTACTCCACCACAATCTGTAACCTCATGGCCCGGCATATCCCTCACTCTACCATTACCAGTGGGGTTGTTCGCTGATGACTGCACGGTGTTCAGTTCCATTCGCAACTCCTCAGATAATGAAGCAGTCCATGCCCGCATGTAGCAAGACCTGGACGACATTCAGGCTTAGGCTGATAAGTGGCAAGTAACATTCGTGCCACACAAGTGCCAAGCAATGAATATCTCCAACAAGCGAGAGTCAAACCACCGCCCCTTGACATTCAACGGCATTACCATCACCAAATCCCCCACCATAAACATCCTGGGGAGTCACCATTGACCAGAGACTTAACTGGACCAGCCACATAAATAGTGTGGCTACAAGAGCAGGTCAGAGGCTGGGTATTCTGTGGCGAGTGTCTCACCTCCTGACTCCCCAAAGCCTTTCCACCATCTACAAGGCACAAGTAAGGAGTGTGATGGAATACTCTCCACTTGCCTGGATGAGTGCAGCTCCAACAACACTCAAGAAGCTTGACACCATCCAGGACAAAGCAGCCCATTTGATTAGCACCCCATCCACCACCTTAAACATTCACTCCCTCCACCATTGGCGTACCGTGGCTGCAGTGTGTACCATCTACAAGATGTACTGCAGCAACTCGCCAAGACTTCTTCGACAGCACCTCCCAAACCCATGACCTCTACCACCTAGAAGGACAAGGGCAGCAGGCGTATGGGAACACCACCATCTCCAAGTTCCCCACCATCCTGACTTGGGAATATATCGTCATTCCTTCGTTGCTGGGTCAAAATCCTGGAACTCCCTCCCTAACAGCACCGTGGGAGTACCTTCACCACACGGACTGCAGTGGTTCAAGGCGGCAGCTTACCACCACCTCAAGGGCAATTAGGGATGGGCAATAAATGCTGGCCTTGCCAGCGACACCCACATTCAGTGAATGAATAAAAAAAGTTACATAAAATGTACAGCACAGAAACAGTCCATTCGACCCAACTGGTCTATGCCTTGTGTTTATGCTCCACACGAGCCTCCTCCCACCCCTCTTCATCTAACCCTATTAGCATAACCTTCTATTCCTTTCTCCCTCAATTATTTTTGATGTATAGTCACTGTTGCTATGTAGGGAAATGCAGCAACCAAATTATGCACAGCAAGGTCCAACAAAAAGCAACCAAGTATGTGGCTAGATAATGTTATTAGTGATGTTGGTTGAGGGATAAATGTTGGACAGGATTCTCCTGCTCTTCTTCAAATAGTGCCATGGGATCTTTTACATCCACCTGAGCAGCGAGGCAGAGCCTCGGTTTGGTATTCTATCTGAAAAGCGGTATTTCTGACAGTGCAGCGCTCCCTCAGTACTGCGCCAAAGTGTCAGCCTAGATTATGTTGTTCAAATCCCTTGAACCGACAACCTACTAACTCCGAGGCGTGTTACAACTGAGCCAAGCTGTTGCCAACCTTAAATATTGCAGATCCGTAATTACATCCTGTGCACATCAAGTCAACTAAATTTAATTCAATGCTTTTGTTAGGAAAATCTTTATGTGATAATCTTTGGGTTGAAGATAGTGTTAATATTTGTAGATTAGCACCAATACAAGGTCCTCTAGGTAATAGTGCATCAGATCCGTTCTCCAATATGCACAGCTTTGTTCTTTTTTGTACTTGTTGTAATGAAATGACAGTAAACTAGGAAAATGCTGTGTTGTTTCTACCTTATGTGGAAACTGCTACAAAAATCCAGTGGACTCACAGTAACATACTTCTCGTGCGGAGAGGGCACCGTGCAGTTAAAAATGACTATATTGTTTACCCAGGTCTTCTCCGTGGAAGTTTGTCTTTTGTCAGCGAGGATACATTCCCCTGGTGTTAAATCAATGTCCGTGAACTTGGAGTCGCTTCATAGCTCATGACCACCACCTACTGGTCACCCAACATGCTGCGCCATCAGATATGTGTCAACATTGATCAGACCCACCAATTGATGAAAAGCTTATTCAGTGCTGCTGGGGTTTTTTTTTGGTGATCTAGGAAAATAAATAGAATCATGGAATCTATTTCCTAAAACACTGGTAAAAATCCTGAGAATCCTATGCAATATTAACAGAATTTGACTTATTCAGTAAACCAGTGAAAAGCTTTCAGTTGCTCATATTGCCCAAACTTGAACACACCAGCAATCAAATACTGCCAGGCAACCAGTGGAGGTGAACAAATGAACGACAATAAATTAATAAATGTTTATTAAATCATTTGGTGAAACATTATTGCAGTTTTGTTTTAATACTGAATATTTTTAATACCGTGCAACAGTAACATAATATAAATAATCATAAACAACAATTGATATCGCCATGTATAAAAAAAATCCTAGTAATTCCAGAACTCAAATTCTTGCTTTTAGCCCTTTGAGGGCTGCAGTTTTTGCATTAAAGGAGCTCCAGTTTATTCAGCTTTCTGTCACTTAAGGAATGTTTCTGTCATAAAAATCTTCAGGAAATCATTCTGGTATAGAAAACATACTAAATTATTTTTGAGAACTGCAAAGTATTTTTCAGAATGCAAAGGTTAATTTAAAAAAATCTGTTTGCATTTAGGTGTTTGAAGGTTAGTGTTTTTTAAGGTGTCTGATCTGCTTTAACTTCCAGTACCTCAGTAACATGATAGCAAAATACTGCAGATGCTGGAAATCTGAAATAACAACAGAAAATGCTGGAAAAACTCAGCAGGCCAGGGCAACATCCGTGGAGAGAAATTAGAGTCGACGTTTCGGGTGGAAACCCTTTTTCAAAACTGGAAAGGAAATGAAATAGATCGAAGGCAGGGCTGTGATAGAACAAAAGAAGTAAAGAGACATTAAGAGGTATTCAAAACCAGACGAGATGGAAATAGGACAGTGGAGACAAAAGACGGCTCAGATTAGGTGTGAAGTGTACTGGCAGGATGAGAGACAGAGCTGCCATGTGGGAGAGAGAAAAAAAAGGAAAGGGTGGGGGGAAACCCAAAACAAAGGGGTGGGAAAAAAATATAAGTAAAAATGTAAATGTAAAAATGTAATAGGGGCCGAGGTTATGATCTGAAATTGTTGAACTCGATATTGAGTCCGGAAGGCTGCAAAGTGCCTAATCGGAAGATGAGGTGCTGTTCCTCGAGTTTACGTTGCGCTTCCGTGGAACAATGCAAGAGGCCAAGGACGGTGAGGTCCGAGTGGGAATGGAGCGGTGAATTAAAATGACAGGGGAATGGCAAAAATCATACAGCATGAAGGGTCCCAGACCTGAAACGTTAACTCTGTTTCTCTCTCCACGGATGCTGCCTGGCCTGCTGAGTATTTCCAGCATTTTCTGTTGTTAATCCTGATTGTGTGGCTTCTCACGTTAAGTTGTAAATTATACATTGCTAATGTTGACCTCCTTGTCCTCTCTGTGTTAGCCCTCTGGTACGGACCACCGGTGGAGGTGGTGAGTATGGGTCGTCCACAGACCTTTAAGAAGGGACTTGACCAGTTCTTGAGAGAGGAGGGAGCTGCGGTACATTGGGGTTGGTGTGTGTTCGTTGCTTGAGTTCAGCTAGTGATCCATCATTGATAGCCATGGTCTCCTTGAGTTTGCTGGATTGCTATGTAGCGTTGGAAAGGAATTTCCCAGTTTTTCTTTCCTGAAATTGGCCTATTGAACTCCCCAGGAACAGTCACCGCCACCAGTTGCACGAGGTTGTGCTCTTTTCCTGCCTTGCTTTTCAAATGGGATATTGCTGAATGTCATTTATGTAGCCACTAGACCTCCCTTTAATCTGCTGGCTCTCTCGGGTCAGGTATTGTGTGAGGTATCTGCTCCATGGCGCTGATATTATGGGCCAAAATTTGCGGTCGGCGGTGTACCTCCAGAGTACGCCTCTGACCCGAAAACAAAATACGCAAGTACCTGCTGGCTCCTGGGCTTCGCAGTCTTTGGGCTCTGGGCCTGCGGGCATTCGCCTGCGTAAAGGCCCACGGATCTCAGGGACACAGGCGGTTCAGAAGCGTCCCTGGGATCACGTGGGCCAGGCTTGAGAAATCCCCAAATAAATAAATAAATAAATAACACAACTCTAATAAAAATAAATATTCCCAATTTCAAAATTAATTAAAAGTCCCTTTAATTAAGCATTTAAAATAACAATTACATTTTTTGAAAAATAATTTTAAATATTTTAATCTGAGCCAAAATTTACATAAATTAATTTTCAATGTTTTTGTAAGTTTTAATCAATTAAAAAAATTTAACTTAACATTTATTTTAACCCTTACGTGGGCCCTGCACCTGCTTTTACCAGGCGTAAAGGTTGCGTGGACATTAACAGGGCAGAAGTCGGGCAAATCGCCCAATTCTGTGCCAGCGGAAGTGTTTTTGGGGCACATGTGGACGATCTGACGAGGCGAACCTTGGCAGATCGCAAGTTCCGGGTTTTCGCGCAAGCGCAGTGCACAGGGAAACCCGGGCCATTCTGAGGGCTTACGGTGGCGCACGCAGAGATCGATCGACCCTGCAAAATCCGGGCCGTTAGCTTCTATCTCACACTCCCATTCAGCTGCAGGAACCTCAGGGGTAGGAAAGTGTCTTTGGCGGCCGCGCGAAACGGGCTGTACCGCACCGGCCACATATTATACACCCCACCTGATGTACAGCCACGTGTTATAAAGCGCTGTTATAAACCTTTATAAAGCACTGGTTCGGCCACAACTGGAGTATTGCGTCCAGTTCTGGTCACCTCACTTTAGGAAGGATGTGAAGGCCCTTGAGAGGGTGCAGGGGAGATTTACCAGAATGGTTCCGGGGATGGGGGATCTTAGCTACAAGGACAGGTTGGAGGAGCTGGATTTGTTTTCATTAGAGCAAAGGAGGTTGAGGGGTGATTTGATAGAGGTGTATAAGATTATGACGGGTTTGGATAGGCTAGACGGGAAAAGGCTGTTCCCACTAGTTGATGGTACAAGGACTAGGGGACACAGATTTAAGGTTTTGAGCAAGAGATACGGGGGGACGTGAGGAAAAACTTTTTTACGCAGCGAGTGGTGAGGACCTGGAACTCGCTGCCAACGGACGTGGTGGAAGTGGACACACTCAATGTTTTCAAGGGGAGACTGGATAGACACTTGAGGGAAATAAACTTGCAGGGCTACAGGGATAGAGCGGGGGAATGGGACTGACTGGATTGCTCTACAGAGAGCCGGCACAGACTCGATGGGCCGAATGGCCTCCTTCTGTGCCGTTATGACTCTATGTAGAACTGCACCCTGGTACAAGTCAATATTCTCAGGATAGGAAACTGGGGGGCGGGTGGTGGGCAGGCAGGGGAAGGAGTTAGAAGTAATGTGGGGGAGGTAACTAAGGCACAAACCTTTACTGCGGGAGAAGCAGGCTTATTGGAAAATAAACTTATTTTTTAAGACAAAGCAACGAATCTAGTTACTGACATCGGGAGATCTATTTGGAAAAAATTGGGAGAAATCATTCCTTCTTTAAAATGCAGGATTTAATCAAACTTTTCAGTAAGATAAAATAAAGAGCCTGCTGTGGCAGAGGTGGGATATTTCGGTGTGGTTAAAAAAAAATACACAAGAATGCTGGAAATCTGAAATTGCTGGAGATGCACAGAGGGTCGCTTTTGAAGGGACACTCCCGAAGCACTAACCTACCTCTCCCTTTCAGATGCGGATCAACCTTTGATGCATTTTCTGTGGCTAATTAGATGCTGGTTTCCTGTTTGATTTATCTCGAGCTCCCTAATGATCTGCTGGGTGCCTGCACCAAACCACACAGACCTCACCTTCCCAGCATTAATGTGTGGCTTGTGTTGAATTAAAGGAAGACTTGTATTTATACGGCACCTTTCACGACCACCGGACGTCTCAAAGCGCTTTACAACCAATGAAGTATTTCTTGAAGCGTACTCGCTGTTGTAATGTAGGAAACGCAGCAGCCAATTTGCGCACAGCAAGCTCCCACAAACAGCAATGTGATAATGACCAGATAATCTGTTTTAGTGATGTTGGTTCAGGGATTAATATTGGCCCCAGGACACCAGGGATAACACCCCTGCTCTTCTTCAAAATAGTGCCGCGGGATCTTTTACGACCACCTGAGAGAGCAGACAGGGCCTCGGTTTAACGTCTTATTTAAGAGACGGCACCTCTGATGGGGCAGCACTTCCTCAGTACATGTACTGGGAGTGTCAGCCTGGATTTTGTGCTCAAGTCTCTGGCGTGGGACGTGAACCCACAACCTCCTGACTCGGAGGCGAGAGGTGCTACCCACCGAGCCGACGGCTGACGTTACCTGATCTCGGATAGGCCGCTAGAATTGGGCTCAGCGTCTCTGAACAAGGGTGGAAAACAAAAATCATCTCGGGGCTCCTGTCTCTAATTGCTCTCCAGCAACTGTTACCCGCCCCCCCCACCCCCAGGCCCTTGCCCACCCGTTGGAAAATGCACGCGTGCAAATGCCAGGTGAGGGCAGGGCACAGAGGTGAGATAGCCTGCTGCCACTCACTGTGTAAGCAGTACAAGAACCGATGGTGCTGTACAACAGCACAATCAAAGCTTTTCGGAGAGGGAGGAGGAGGCGAGGGAGAAGGTGGCGAGGGAGAAGGTGGCGAGGGAGAAGGAGGCGAGGGAGAAGGAGGCGAGGGAGAAAGGAGGGAAGGGTAGAAAATAGGAGTGTCACCAAAAAAGATTAAATGAGAGAGGTGTGCATACGTTGCATGCCTCCCTGTGTTAATCTCCTTGCTGAGTGGTGATGCTATTACAGTGCTTTGAAAGTAAAATGTTCCTATTCCACATCTTTCTGAAGAGGAACAGGTGAATTGCACTGTGGATCTAGACAGAAACGTTCTGGTAAATATATCTGGCGTTTACAAATGCTTTTGCGATGTGAAATCATGTTGGAAATGCTGAAATTGTTCCCGTGTTTTTCGTGATCCCATGTGGACACACGGGATTATTTCATCCTTTGCCTGCGAGATGACGGATTAAACAATGCCTGAGGGACAGGGAATGGGAGTGTTGACTGAGGGCTGAGCTGAGAGCAATGGTCCTTGTGACCCTCGGTATCTCTCACACATTAGAGCTCTGTGCTGTTCAAATCTGAGCTCTGGAGGTGAAAGGTCAGGAGTGCGACTGGTGGTCACCATTTTGGATTCCTCCACCTCAGTTAATTGCAATTTATATATTTTTTTAAAAGAACAGTATTGGGAGCTGTTGTAGGTTTGTCTTTCACACAAAAAGTCTTGAATGTTCTTTCACCCTGTTTTGCTTCTTTCTTTCTTGGCTTCTCAGTGAATCCCACTGCCTTTGGTTTGTTCCCTGTTGCCAAGGCTCCCTTCGGTTATATTGACTTAATCTCCTCTTTGATCTGCCCAATCAGGATCCGAGAAAGTACAATTCCTCCGATCTGCAATGACAGATCAGAGAGAAATATTCAATTTCCTGAAAAAACAGCATCAGCAATTGCACTGCTTCATCCACTAAACTCAAGCCTTCTGTGTGCATGCGTCACTATAATCCACAGTGCTCAGGGTCACAGCCTTAGGCTTGTCAATGCACCTTTTGGGTAAATATAGGTCTCCTCACTGAAATGTACAGCATTAAAACTTGTCCTGTATTGGGGAGGGGTCCTGGGAGTTTCCCGGGGGGTTCGTAAGTTTCCTGGGGATTCGGGAGTTTCCTAGGGGGTTTGGGAGTTTCCTGGGGGTTCAGGAGTTTCCAGGGGGGGGTTCAGGAGTTTCCTGGAGGTTCGATAGTTTCCTGGGGATTCAGGAGTTTCCCGGGGGTTCGGGAGTTTCCTGGGGGTTCAGGAGATTCCAGGTGGGTTCAGGAGTTTCCCGGGGGTTCGAGAGTTTCCCGGGGGTTCGAGAGTTTCCCGGGGGTTCGACAGTTTCTCGGGGTTCGGGAGTTTCCCGGGGTTCGGGAGTTTCCCGGGGGTTCGAGAGTTTCCCGGGGTTCGGGAGTTTCCCGGGGGTTCGAGAGTTTCCCGGGGGTTCGAGAGTTTCCCGGGGGTTCAACAGTTTCCCGGGGGTTCGAGAGTTTCCCGGGGTTCGGGAGTTTCCCGGGGTTCGGGAGTTTCCCGGGGTTCGACAGTTTCCCGGGGGTTCGACAGTTTCCCGGGGTTCGAGAGTTTCCCGGGGGTTCGGGAGTTTCCCGGGGGTTCGAGAGTTTCCCGGGGGTTCGAGAGTTTCCCGGGGTTCGGGAGTTTCCCGGGGGTTCGGGAGTTTCCCGGGGTTCGGGAGTTTCCCGGGGGTTCTGGAGTATCCCGGGGTTCGGGAGTTTCCCGGGGGTTCGGGAGTTTCCCGGGGGTTCGGGAGTTTCCCGGGGGTTCGAGAGTTTCCCGGGGGTTCGAGAGATTCCCGGAGGTTCGGGAGTTTCCCGGGGGTTCGGGAGTTTCCCGGGGGTTCGGGAGTTTCCCGGGGTTCAGGAGTTTCCCGGAGGTTCAGGAGTTTCCCGGGGGTTCGGGAGTTTCCCGGAGGTTCGGGAGTTTCCCGGGGTTCGACAGTTTCCCGGGGGTTCGAGAGTTTCCCGGGGGTTCGGGAGTTTCCCGGACCGGTGCTTCGAGAGTTTCCCGGAGGTTCGGGAGTTTCCCGGGGGTTCGGGAGTTTCCCGGGAGGTTCGAGAGTTTCCCGGGGGTTCGAGAGTTTCCCGGGGGTTCGGGAGTTGCCCGGGGTTCGACAGTTTCCCGGGGGTTCAGGAGTTTCCCGGAGGTTCGGGAGTTTCCCAGGGGGTTTGAGAGTTTCCCGGGGTTCGGGAGTTTCCCGGGGGTTCGGGAGTTTCCCGGGGGTTCGGGAGTTTCCCGGGGTTCGGGAGTTTCCCGGGGGTTCAGGAGTTTCCCGGGGTTCGGGAGTTTCCCGGGGGTTCTGGCGTATCCCGGGGTTCGGGAGTTTCCAGTGGTTCGGGAGTTTCCCGGGGGTTCGGGAGTTTCCTGGGGGTTCGAGAGTTTACCGGGGTTCGAGAGTTTCCCGGGGGTTTGAGAGTTTCCCGGGGTTCGGGAGTTTCCCGGGGTTCGGGAGTTTCCCGGGGGTTCGGGAGTTTCCCGGGGGTTCGAGAGTTTCCTGGAGGTTCGGGAGTTCCCCGGGGGTTCGGGAGTTTCCCGGGGGTTTGGGAGTTTCCCGGGGTTTGGGAGTTTCCCGGAGGTTCGGGAGTTTCCCAGGGGTTCGGGAGTTTCCCGGAGGTTCGGGAGTTTCCCGGGGTTCGACAGTTTCCCGGGGGTTCGAGAGTTTCCCGGGGGTTCGGGAGTTTCCCGGACCGGTGCTTCGAGAGTTTCCCGGAGGTTCGGGAGTTTCCCGGGGGTTCGGGAGTTTCCCGGGAGGTTCGAGAGTTTCCCGGGGGTTCGAGAGTTTCCCGGGGGTTCGGGAGTTTCCCGGGGGTTCGAGAGTTTCCCGGGGTTTGAGAGTTTCCCGGGGGTTTGAGAGTTTCCCGGGGTTAAAGTGTTTCCCGGGGTTCGGGAGTTTCCCGGGGGTTCGGGAGTTTCCCGGGGGTTCGAGAGTTTCCCGGGGGTTCGGGAGTTTCCCGGAGGTTCGGGAGTTTCCCGGGAGGTTCGAGAGTTTCCCGGGGGTTCGAGAGTTTCCCGGGGGTTCGGGAGTTTCCCGGGGTTCGACAGTTTCCCGGGGGTTCGGGAGTTTCCCGGAGGTTCGGGAGTTTCCCGGGGGTTCGGGAGTTTCCCGGTGGTTCAGGAGTTTCCCGGGGGTTCGGGAGTTTCCCGGAGGTTCGGGAGTTTCCCGGGGGTTCGGGAGTTTTCCGGGGGTTCGGGAGTTTCCCGGGGGTTCGAGAATTCCCCGGGGGTTCGGGTGTTTTCCGGGGGTTCGGGAGTTTCCCGGGGATCGAGAGTTTCCTGGGGTTCGGGAGTTTCCCGGGGGTTCTGGAGTATCCCGGGGTTCAAGAGTTTCTCAGGGGTTCGAGAGTTTCCCGGAGGTTCGGGAGTTTCCCAGGGGTTTGAGAGTTTCCCGGGGTTTGGGAGTTTCCCGGAGTTTCCCGGGGGTTCGGGAGTTTCCCGGGGTTCGGGAGTTTCCCGGAGGTTCGGGAGTTTCCCGGGGGTTCGGGAGTTTCTCGGGGTTCGGGAGTTTCTCGGAGGTTCGGGAGTTTCCTGGGGGTTCGAGAGTTTCCCGGAGGTTCAGGAGTTTCCTGGGGGTTCGAGGGTTTCCCGGGGGTTCGAGAGTTTCCCGGGGGTTCAGGAGTTTCCCGGACCGGGGGGTTCTAGAGTTTCCCGGGGGTTCGGGAGTTTCCCGGGGGTTCGGGAGTTTCCCAGAGGTTCGGGAGTTTCTGGGAGATGTGAGAGTGTCCCGGGAGGTTCGAGAGTTTCCCGGGAGGTTCGAGAGTTTCCCGGAGGTTCGGGAGTTTCCCGGGGGTTCGGGAGTTTCCCGGGGGTTTGGGAGTTTCCCGGGGGTTTGGGAGTTTCCCGGAGGTTCGGGAGTTTCCCGGGGGTTCGGGAGTTTCCCGGGGGTTCGGGAGTTTCCCGGGAGGTTCGAGAGTTTCCCGGGGGTTCGGGAGTTTCCCGGGGGTTCTGGAGTTTCCCGGGGGTTCGGGAGTTTCCCGGGGGTTCGGGAGTTTCCCGGGGGTTCGGGAGTTTCCCGGGGGTTCGAGAGTTTCCCGGGGGTTCGGGAGTTTCCCGGGGGTTCGGGAGTTTCCCGGGGTTCGGGAGTTTCCCGGGGGTTCGGGAGTTTCCCGGGGGTTCGAGAGTTTCCCGGGGGTTCGGGAGTTTCCCGGACCGGTGCTTCGAGAGTTTCCCGGAGGTTCGGGAGTTTCCCGGGGGTTCGGGAGTTTCCCGGGAGGTTCGAGAGTTTCCCGGGGGTTCGAGAGTTTCCCGGGGGTTCGGGAGTTGCCCGGGGTTCGACAGTTTCCCGGGGGTTCAGGAGTTTCCCGGAGGTTCGGGAGTTTCCCAGGGGGTTTGAGAGTTTCCCGGGGTTCGGGAGTTTCCCGGGGGTTCGGGAGTTTCCCGGGGGTTCGAGAGTTTCACGGGGGTTCGGGAGTTTCCCGGGGTTCGGGAGTTTCCCGGGGGTTCAGGAGTTTCCCGGGGTTCGGGAGTTTCCCGGGGGTTCTGGCGTATCCCGGGGTTCGGGAGTTTCCAGTGGTTCGGGAGTTTCCCGGTGGTTCGGGAGTTTCCTGGGGGTTCGAGAGTTTCCCGGGGTTCGAGAGTTTCCCGGGGGTTCGGGAGTTTCCCGGGGTTCGGGAGTTTCCCGGGGTTCGGGAGTTTCCCGGGGGTTCGGGAGTTTCCCGGGGGTTCGAGAGTTTCCTGGAGGTTCGGGAGTTCCCCGGTGGTTCGGGAGTTTCCCGGGGGTTTGGGAGTTTCCCGGGGTTTGGGAGTTTCCCGGAGGTTCGGGAGTTTCCCAGGGGTTCGGGAGTTTTCCGGAGGTTCGGGAGTTTCCCGGGGTTCGACAGTTTCCCGGGGGTTCGAGAGTTTCCCGGGGGTTCGGGAGTTTCCCGGACCGGTGCTTCGAGAGTTTCCCGGAGGTTCGGGAGTTTCCCGGGGGTTCGGGAGTTTCCCGAGAGGTTCGAGAGTTTCCCGGGGGTTCGGGAGTTTCCCGGGGGTTCGGGAGTTTCCCGGGGGTTCGAGAGTTTCCCGGGGGTTTGAGAGTTTCCCGGAGTCCGGGAGTTTCCCGGGGTTAAAGTGTTTCCCGGGGTTCGGGAGTTTCCCGGGGGTTCGGGAGTTTCCCGGTGGTTCGGGAGTTTCCCGGGGGTTCGAGAGTTTCCCGGAGGTTCGGGAGTTTCCCGGAGGTTCGGGAGTTTCCCGGGAGGTTCGAGAGTTTCCCGGGGGTTCGAGAGTTTCCCGGGGGTTCGGGAGTTTCCCGGGGTTCGACAGTTTCCCGGGGGTTCGGGAGTTTCCCGGGGGTTCGGGAGTTTCCCGGGGGTTCGGGAGTTTCCCGGAGGTTCGGGAGTTTCCCGGGGGTTCGGGAGTTTCCCGGGGGTTCGAGAATTTCCCGGGGGTTCGGGAGTTTTCCGGGGGTTCAAGAGTTTCTCAGGGGTTCGAGAGTTTCCCGGAGGTTCGGGAGTTTCCCGGGGGTTTGAGAGTTTCCCGGGGCTTGGGAGTTTCCCGGAGTTTCCCGGGGGTTCGGGAGTTTCCCGGAGGTTCGGGAGTTTCCCGGGGGTTCGGGAGTTTCTCGGAGATTCGGGAGTTTCCCGGGGGTTCGAGAGTTTCCCGGAGGTTCAGGAGTTTCCTGGGGGTTCGAGGGTTTCCCGGGGGTTCGAGAGTTTCCCGGGGGTTCGGGAGTTTCCCAGAGGTTCGGGAGTTTCTGGGAGATGTGAGAGTGTCCCGGGAGGTTCGAGAGTTTCCCGGGAGGTTCGAGAGTTTCCCGGAGGTTCGGGAGTTTCCCGGGGGTTCGGGAGATTCCCGGGGGTTTGGGAGTTTCCCGGGGGTTCGGGAGTTTCCCGGAGGTTCGGGAGTTTCCTGGAGGTTCGGGAGTTTCCCGGAGGTTCGGGAGTTTCCCTGAGGTTCGGGAGTTTCCCGGGGGTTCGAGAGTTTCCCGGGGGTTCGAGAGATTCCCGGAGGTTCGGGAGTTTCCCGGGGGTTCGGGAGTTTCCCGGGGATTCGGGAGTTTCCCGGGGTTCAGGAGTTTCCCGGAGGTTCAGGAGTTTCCCGGGGGTTCGGGAGTTTCCCGGAGGTTCGGGAGTTTCCCGGGGTTCGACAGTTTCCCGGGGGTTCGAGAGTTTCCCGGGGGTTCGGGAGTTTCCCGGACCGGTGCTTCGAGAGTTTCCCGGAGGTTCGGGAGTTTCCCGGGAGGTTCGAGAGTTTCCCGGGGGTTCGAGAGTTTCCCGGGGGCTCGGGAGTTGCCCGGGGTTCGACAGTTTCCCGGGGGTTCAGGAGTTTCCCGGAGTTTCGGGAGTTTCCCAGGGGGTTTGAGAGTTTCCCGGGGTTCGGGAGTTTCCCGGGGGTTCGGGAGTTTCCCGGGGGTTCGGGAGTTTCCCGGGGTTCGGGAGTTTCCCGGGGGTTCAGGAGTTTCCCGGGGTTCGGGAGTTTCCCGGGGGTTGTGGCGTATCCCGGGGTTCGGGAGTTTCCAGTGGTTCGGGAGTTTCCCGGGGGTTCGGGAGTTTCCTGGGGGTTCGAGAGTTTCCCGGGGTTCGAGAGTTTCCCGGGGGTTTGAGAGTTTCCCGGGGTTCGGGAGTTTCCCGGGGTTCGGGAGTTTCCCGGGGGTTCGGGAGTTTCCTGGAGGTTCGGGAGTTCCCCGGGGGTTCGGGAGTTTCCCGGGGGTTTGGGAGTTTCCCGGGGTTTGAGAGTTTCCCGGAGGTTCGGGAGTTTCCCAGGGGTTCGGGAGTTTCCCGGAGGTTCGGGAGTTTCCCGGGGTTCGACAGTTTCCCGGGGGTTCGAGAGTTTCCCGGGGGTTCGGGAGTTTCCCGGACCGGTGCTTCGAGAGTTTCCCGGAGGTTCGGGAGTTTCCCGGGGGTTCGGGAGTTTCCCGGGAGGTTCGAGAGTTTCCCGGGGGTTCGAGAGTTTCCCGGGGGTTCGGGAGTTTCCCGGGGGTTCGAGAGTTTCCCGGGGTTCGAGAGTTTCCCGGGGGTTTGAGAGTTTCCCGGGGGTTTGAGAGTTTCCCGGGGTTAAAGTGTTTCCCGGGGTTCGGGAGTTTCCCGGGGGTTCGGGAGTTTCCCGGGGGTTCGGGAGTTTCCCGGGGGTTCGAGAGTTTCCCGGGGGTTCCGGAGTTTCCCGGAGGTTCGGGAGTTTCCCGGGAGGTTCGAGAGTTTCCCGGGGGTTCGATAGTTTCCCGGGGGTTCGGGAGTTTCCCGGGGTTCGACAGTTTCCCGGGGGTTCGGGAGTTTCCCGGAGGTTCGGGAGTTTCCCGGGGGTTCGGGAGTTTCCCGGAGGTTCAGGAGTTTCCCGGGGGTTCAGGAGTTTCCCGGAGGTTCGGGAGTTTCCCGGGGGTTCGGGAGTTTTCCGGGGGTTCGGGAGTTTCCCGGGGGTTCGAGAATTCCCCGGGGGTTCGGGAGTTTTCCGGGGGTTCGGGAGTTTCCCGGGGGATCGAGAGTTTCCCGGGGTTCGGGAGTTTCCCGGGGGTTCTGGAGTATCCCGGGGTTCAAGAGTTTCTCAGGGGTTCGAGAGTTTCCCGGAGGTTCGGGAGTTTCCCAGGGGTTTGAGAGTTTCCCGGGGTTTGGGAGTTTCCCGGAGTTTCCCGGGGGTTCGGGAGTTTCCCGGGGTTCGGGAGTTTCCCGGAGGTTCGGGAGTTTCCCGGGGGTTCGGGAGTTTCTCGGGGTTCGGGAGTTTCTCGGAGGTTCGGGAGTTTCCTGGGGGTTCGAGAGATTCCCGGAGGTTCAGGAGTTTCCTGGGGGTTCGAGGGTTTCCCGGGGGTTCGAGAGTTTCCCGGGGGTTCAGGAGTTTCCCGGACCGGGGGGTTCTAGAGTTTCCCGGAGGTTCGGGAGTTTCCCGGGGGTTCGGGAGTTTCCCAGAGGTTCGGGAGTTTCTGGGAGATGTGAGAGTGTCCCGGGAGGTTCGAGAGTTTCCCGGGAGGTTCGAGAGTTTCCCGGAGGTTCGGGAGTTTCCCGGGGGTTCGGGAGTTTCCCGGGGGTTCGGGAGTTTCCCGGGGGTTTGGGAGTTTCCCGGAGGTTCGGGAGTTTCCCGGAGGTTCGGGAGTTTCCCGGGGGTTCGGGAGTTTCCCGGGAGGTTCGAGAGTTTCCCGGGGGTTCGGGAGTTTCCCGGGGGTTCTGGAGTTTCCCGGGGGTTCTGGAGTTTCCCGGGGTTCGAGAGTTTCCCGGGGGTTCGGGAGTTTCCCGGGGGTTCGGGAGTTTCCCGGGGGTTCGAGAGTTTCCCGGGGTTCGGGAGTTTCCCGGGGGTTCGGGAGTTTCCCGGGGTTCGGGAGTTTCCCGGGGGTTCGGGAGTTTCCCGGGGGTTCCGGAGTTTCCCGGGGGTTCGGGAGTTTCCCGGGGGTTCGAGAGTTTCCCGGAGGTTCGGGAGTTTCCCGGGGGTTCGGGAGTTTCCCGGGGTTCGGGAGTTTCCCGGGGGTTCGAGAGTTTCCCGGGGGTTCGGGAGTTTCCCGGACCGGTGCTTCGAGAGTTTCCCGGAGGTTCGGGAGTTTCCCGGGGGTTCGGGAGTTTCCCGGGAGGTTCGAGAGTTTCCCGGGGGTTCGAGAGTTTCCCGGGGGTTCGGGAGTTGCCCGGGGTTCGACAGTTTCCCGGGGGTTCAGGAGTTTCCCGGAGGTTCGGGAGTTTCCCAGGGGGTTTGAGAGTTTCCCGAGGTTCGGGAGTTTCCCGGGGGTTCGGGAGTTTCCCGGGGGTTCGAGAGTTTCCCAGGGGTTCGGGAGTTTCCCGGGGTTCGGGAGTTTCCCGGGGGTTCAGGAGTTTCCCGGGGTTCGGGAGTTTCCCGGGGGTTCTGGCGTATCCCGGGGTTCGGGAGTTTCCCGGAGGTTCGGGAGTTTCCCGGGGTTCGACAGTTTCCCGGGGGTTCGAGAGTTTCCCGGGGGTTCGGGAGTTTCCCGGACCGGTGCTTCGAGAGTTTCCCGGAGGTTCGGGAGTTTCCCGGGGGTTCGGGAGTTTCCCGGGAGGTTCGAGAGTTTCCCGGGGGTTCGAGAGTTTCCCGGGGGTTCGGGAGTTTCCCGGGGGTTCGAGAGTTTCCCGGGGTTCGAGAGTTTCCCGGGGGTTTGAGAGTTTCCCGGGGGTTTGAGAGTTTCCCGGGGTTAAAGTGTTTCCCGGGGTTCGGGAGTTTCCCGGGGGTTCGGGAGTTTCCCGGGGGTTCGAGAGTTTCCCGGGGGTTCCGGAGTTTCCCGGAGGTTCGGGAGTTTCCCGGGAGGTTCGAGAGTTTCCCGGGGGTTCGATAGTTTCCCGGGGGTTCGGGAGTTTCCCGGGGTTCGACAGTTTCCCGGGGGTTCGGGAGTTTCCCGGAGGTTCGGGAGTTTCCCGGGGGTTCGGGAGTTTCCCGGAGGTTCAGGAGTTTCCCGGGGGTTCGGGAGTTTCCCGGAGGTTCGGGAGTTTCCCGGGGGTTCGGGAGTTTTCCGGGGGTTCGGGAGTTTCCCGGGGGTTCGAGAATTCCCCGGGGGTTCGGGAGTTTTCCGGGGGTTCGGGAGTTTCCCGGGGGATCGAGAGTTTCCCGGGGTTCGGGAGTTTCCCGGGGGTTTGAGAGTTTCTCAGGGGTTCGAGAGTTTCCCGGAGGTTCGGGAGTTTCCCAGGGGTTTGAGAGTTTCCCGGGGTTTGGGAGTTTCCCGGAGTTTCCCGGGGGTTCGGGAGTTTCCCGGGGTTCGGGAGTTTCCCGGAGGTTCGGGAGTTTCCCGGGGGTTCGGGAGTTTCTCGGGGTTCGGGAGTTTCTCGGAGGTTCGGGAGTTTCCTGGGGGTTCGAGAGATTCCCGGAGGTTCAGGAGTTTCCTGGGGGTTCGAGGGTTTCCCGGGGGTTCGAGAGTTTCCCGGGGGTTCAGGAGTTTCCCGGACCGGGGGGTTCTAGAGTTTCCCGGAGGTTCGGGAGTTTCCCGGGGGTTCGGGAGTTTCCCAGAGGTTCGGGAGTTTCTGGGAGATGTGAGAGTGTCCCGGGAGGTTCGAGAGTTTCCCGGGAGGTTCGAGAGTTTCCCGGAGGTTCGGGAGTTTCCCGGAGGTTCGGGAGTTTCCCGGGGGTTCGGGAGTTTCCCGGGGGTTCGGGAGTTTCCCGGGGGTTTGGGAGTTTCCCGGAGGTTCGGGAGTTTCCCGGAGGTTCGGGAGTTTCCCGGGGGTTCGGGAGTTTCCCGGGAGGTTCGAGAGTTTCCCGGGGGTTCGGGAGTTTCCCGGGGGTTCTGGAGTTTCCCGGGGGTTCTGGAGTTTCCCGGGGTTCGAGAGTTTCCCGGGGGTTCGGGAGTTTCCCGGGGGTTCGAGAGTTTCCCGGGGTTCGGGAGTTTCCCGGGGGTTCGGGAGTTTCCCGGGGTTCGGGAGTTTCCCGGGGGTTCGGGAGTTTCCCGGGGGTTCCGGAGTTTCCCGGGGGTTCGGGAGTTTCCCGGGGGTTCGAGAGTTTCCCGGGGGTTCGAGAGTTTCCCGGAGGTTCGGGAGTTTCCCGGGGGTTCGGGAGTTTCCCGGGGTTCGGGAGTTTCCCGGGGGTTCGAGAGTTTCCCGGGGGTTCGGGAGTTTCCCGGACCGGTGCTTCGAGAGTTTCCCGGAGGTTCGGGAGTTTCCCGGGGGTTCGGGAGTTTCCCGGGAGGTTCGAGAGTTTCCCGGGGGTTCGAGAGTTTCCCGGGGGTTCGGGAGTTGCCCGGGGTTCGACAGTTTCCCGGGGGTTCGGGAGTTTCCCGGGGGTTCGAGAGTTTCCCAGGGGTTCGGGAGTTTCCCGGGGTTCGGGAGTTTCCCGGGGGTTCAGGAGTTTCCCGGGGTTCGGGAGTTTCCCGGGGGTTCTGGCGTATCCCGGGGTTCGGGAGTTTCCCGGTGGTTCGGGAGTTTCCCGGGGGTTCGAGAGTTTCCCGGGGTTCGAGAGTTTCCCGGGGGTTTGAGAGTTTCCCGGGGTTCGGGAGTTTCCCGGGGGTTCGGGAGTTTCCCGGGGGTTCGAGAGTTTCCTGGAGGTTCGGGAGTTCCCCGGGGGTTCGGGAGTTTCCCGGGGGTTTGGGAGTTTCCCGGGGTTTGGGAGTTTCCCGGAGGTTCGGGAGTTTCCCAGGGGTTCGGGAGTTTTCCGGAGGTTCGGGAGTTTCCCGGGGTTCGACAGTTTCCCGGGGGTTCGGGAGTTTCCCGGACCGGTGCTTCGAGAGTTTCCCGGAGGTTCGGCAGTTTCCCGGGGGTTCGGGAGTTTCCCGGGAGGTTCGAGAGTTTCCCGGGGGTTCGGGAGTTTCCCGGGGTTAAAGTGTTTCCCGGGGTTCGGGAGTTTCCCGGGGGTTCGGGAGTTTCCCGGGGGTTCGGGAGTTTCCCGGGGGTTCGGGAGTTTCCCGGAGGTTCGGGAGTTTCCCGGAGGTTCGGGAGTTTCCCGGGAGGTTCGAGAGTTTCCCGGGGGTTCGAGAGTTTCCCGGGGGTTCGGGAGTTTCCCGGGGTTCGACAGTTTCCCGGGGGTTCGGGAGTTTCCCGGAGGTTCGGGAGTTTCCCGGGGGTTCGGGAGTTTCCCGGAGGTTCAGGAGTTTCCCGGGGGTTCGGGAGTTCCCGGAGGTTCGGGAGTTTCCCGGGGGTTCGAGAATTTCCCGGGGGTTCGGGAGTTTTCCGGGGGTTCGGGAGTTTCCCGGGGGATCGAGAGTTTCCCGGGGTTCGGGAGTTTCCCGGGGGTTCTGGAGTATCCCGGGGTTCAAGAGTTTCTCAGGGGTTCGAGAGTTTCCCGGAGGTTCGGGAGTTTCCCGGGGGTTTGAGAGTTTCCCGGGGCTTGGGAGTTTCCCGGAGTTTCCCGGGGGTTCAGGAGTTTCCCGGAGGTTCGGGAGTTTCCCGGGGGTTCGGGAGTTTCTCGGAGATTCGGGAGTTTCCCGGGGGTTCGAGAGTTTCCCGGAGGTTCAGGAGTTTCCTGGGGGTTCGAGGGTTTCCCGGGGGTTCGAGAGTTTCCCGGGGGTTCGGGAGTTTCCCAGAGGTTCGGGAGTTTCTGGGAGATGTGAGAGTGTCCCGGGAGGTTCGAGAGTTTCCCGGGAGGTTCGAGAGTTTCCCGGAGGTTCGGGAGTTTCCCGGGGGTTCGGGAGATTCCCGGGGGTTTGGGAGTTTCCCGGGGGTTCGGGAGTTTCCCGGGAGGTTCGAGAGTTTCCCGGGCGTTCGGGAGTTTCCCGGGGGTTCGGGAGTTTCCCGGGGGTTCGGGAGTTTCCCGGGGTTCGGGAGTTTCCCGGAAGTTCGGGAGTTTCCCGGGGGTTCTGGAGTATCCCGGGGTTCAAGAGTTTCCCAGGGGTTCGAGAGTTTCCCGGAGGTTTGGGAGTTTCCCGGGGCTTTGAGAGTTTCCCGGGGGTTTGAGAGTTTCCCGGGGTTTGGGAGTTTCCCGGAGGTTCAGGAGTTTCCCGGGGTTTGGGAGTTTCCCGGAGGTTCGTGAGTTTCCCGGGGGTTCGGGAGTTTCTCGGGGTTCGGGAGTTTCTCGGAGGTTCGAGAGTTTCCCGGGGGTTCAGGAGTTTCCCGGACCGGGGGGTTCGAGAGTTTCCCGGGGGTTCGGGAGTTTCCCGGAGGTTCGGGAGTTTCTGGGAGATTTCAGAGTTTCCCGGGAGGTTCGAGAGTTTCCCGGGAGGTTCGAGAGTTTCCCGGGAGGTTCGAGAGTTTCCCGGGAGGTTCGAGAGTTTCCCGGGAGGTTCGGGAGTTTCCCGGGGTTCGGGAGTTTCCCGGGGGTTCGGGAGTTTCCCGGGGGTTCGGGAGTTTCCCGGACCGGTGCTTCGAGAGTTTCCCGGAGGTTCGGGAGTTTCCCGGGAGGTTCGAGAGTTTCCCGGGAGGTTCGAGAGTTTCCCGGGAGGTTCGGGAGTTTCCCGGGGTTCGGGAGTTTCCCGGGGGTTCGGGAGTTTCCCGGGGGTTCGAGAGTTTCCCGGGGGTTCGGGAGTTTCCCGGGGTTCGGGAGTTTCCCGGGGGTTCAGGAGTTTCCCGGGGTTCGGGAGTTTCCCGGGGGTTCTGGCGTATCCCGGGGTTCGGGAGTTTCCAGTGGTTCGGGAGTTTCCCGGTGGTTCGGGAGTTTCCTGGGGGTTCGAGAGTTTCCCGGGGTTCGAGAGTTTCCCGGGGGTTTGAGAGTTTCCCGGGGTTCGGGAGTTTCCCGGGGTTCGGGAGTTTCCCGGGGGTTTGGGAGTTTCCCGGGGGTTCGAGAGTTTCCTGGAGGTTCGGGAGTTCCCCGGGGGTTCGGGAGTTTCCCGGGGGTTTGGGAGTTTCCCGGGGTTTGGGAGTTTCCCGGAGGTTCGGGAGTTTCCCAGGGGTTCGGGAGTTTTCCGGAGGTTCGGGAGTTTCCCGGGGTTCGACAGTTTCCCGGGGGTTCGAGAGTTTCCCGGGGGTTCGGGAGTTTCCCGGACCGGTGCTTCGAGAGTTTCCCGGAGGTTCGGGAGTTTCCCGGGGGTTCGGGAGTTTCCCGGGAGATTCGAGAGTTTCCCGGGGGTTCCAGAGTTTCCCGGGGGTTCGGGAGTTTCCCGGGGGTTTGAGAGTTTCCCGGGGGTTTGAGAGTTTCCCGGGGTCCGGGAGTTTCCCGGGGTTAAAGTGTTTCCCGGGGTTCGGGAGTTTCCCGGGGGTTCGGGAGTTTCCCGGGGGTTCGAGAGTTTCCCGGAGGTTCGGGAGTTTCCCGGAGGTTCGGGAGTTTCCCGGGAGGTTCGAGAGTTTCCCGGGGGTTCGAGAGTTTCCCGGGGGTTCGGGAGTTTCCCGGGGTTCGACAGTTTCCCGGGGGTTCGGGAGTTTCCCGGAGGTTCGGGAGTTTCCCGGGGGTTCGGGAGTTTCCCGGAGGTTCAGGAGTTTCCCGGGGGTTCGGGAGTTTCCCGGAGGTTCGGGAGTTTCCCGGGGGTTCGGGAGTTTCCCGGGGGTTCGAGAATTTCCCGGGGGTTCGGGAGTTTTCCGGGGGTTCGGGAGTTTCCCGGGGGATCGAGAGTTTCCCGGGGTTCGGGAGTTTCCCGGGGGTTCTGGAGTATCCCGGGGTTCAAGAGTTTCTCAGGGGTTCGAGAGTTTCCCGGAGGTTCGGGAGTTTCCCGGAGTTTCCCGGGGGTTCGGGAGTTTCCCGGTGGTTCGGGAGTTTCCCGGGGGTTCGGGAGTTTCTCGGAGATTCGGGAGTTTCCCGGGGGTTCGAGAGTTTCCCGGAGGTTCAGGAGTTTCCTGGGGGTTCGAGGGTTTCCCGGGGGTTCGAGAGTTTCCCGGGGGTTTGGGAGTTTCCCAGAGGTTCGGGAGTTTCTGGGAGATGTGAGAGTGTCCCGGGAGGTTCGAGAGTTTCCCGGGAGGTTCGAGAGTTTCCCGGAGGTTCGGGAGTTTCCCGGGGGTTCGGGAGATTCCCGGGGGTTTGGGAGTTTCCCGGGGGTTCGGGAGTTTCCCGGAGGTTCGGGAGTTTCCCGGAGGTTCGGGAGTTTCCCGGAGGTTCGGGAGTTTCCCGGGAGGTTCGAGAGTTTCCCGGGGGTTCGGGAGTTTCCCGGGGGTTCTGGAGTTTCCCGGGGTTCGGGAGTTTCCCGGAAGTTCGGGAGTTTCCCGGGGGTTCTGGAGTATCCCGGGGTTCAAGAGTTTCCCAGGGGTTCGAGAGTTTCCCGGAGGTTCGGGAGTTTCCCGGGGGTTTGAGAGTTTCCCGGGGGTTTGAGAGTTTCCCGGGGTTCGGGAGTTTCCCGGAGGTTCAGGAGTTTCCCGGAGGTTCAGGAGTTTCCCGGGGTTTGGGAGTTTCCCGGAGGTTCGTGAGTTTCCCGGGGGTTCGGGAGTTTCTCGGGGTTCGGGAGTTTCTCGGAGGTTCGGGAGTTTCCTGGGGGTTCGAGAGTTTCCCGGGGGTTCGAGAGTTTCCCGGGGGTTCAGGAGTTTCCCGGACCGGGGGGTTCGAGAGTTTCCCGGGGGTTCGGGAGTTTCCCGGGGGTTCGGGAGTTTCCCGGAGGTTCGGGAGTTTCTGGGAGATTTGAGAGTTTCCCGGGAGGTTCGAGAGTTTCCCGGGAGGTTCGAGAGTTTCCCGGAGGTTCGAGAGTTTCCCGGAGGTTCGAGAGTTTCTCGGGGTTCGGGAGTTTCCCGGGGTTCGGGAGTTTCCCGGGGGTTCGGGAGTTTCCCGGGGTTCGGGAGTTTCCCGGAGGTTCGGGAGTTTCCCGGGGGTTCGGGAGTTTCCCGGAGGTTCGGGAGTTTCCCGGAGGTTCGGGAGTTTCCCGGGGGTTCGGGAGTTTCCCGGGAGGTTCGAGAGTTTCCCGGGGGTTCGGGAGTTTCCCGGGGGTTCTGGAGTTTCCCGGCGTTCGGGAGTTTCCCGGGGGTTCGGGAGTTTCTCGGAGTTTCAGGAGTTTCCTGGGGGTTCGAGAGTTTCCCGGGGGTTCGGGAGTTTCCCGGAGGTTCGGGAGTTTCCGGGGGTTCGGGAGTTTCCCGGGGGTTCGAGAATTTCCCGGGGGTTCGGGAGTTTCCCAGGGGTTCGGGAGTTTCCCGGGGGATCGAGAGTTTCCCGGGAGGTTCGAGAGTTTCCCGGGAGGTTCGAGAGTTTCCCGGGAGGTTCGGGAGTTTTCCGGGGGTTCGGGAGTTTCCCGGGGGTTCGAGAATTTCCCGGGGGTTCAGGAGTTTTCCGGGGGTTCGGGAGTTTCCCGGGGGATCGAGAGTTTCCCGGGGTTCGGGAGTTTCCCGGGGGTTCTGGAGTATCCCGGGGTTCAAGAGTTTCTCAGGGGTTCGAGAGTTTCCCGGAGGTTCGGGAGTTTGCCGGGGGTTTGAGAGTTTCCCGGGGTTTGGGAGTTTCCCGGAGTTTCCCGGGGTTCGGGAATTTCCCGGAGGTTCGGGAGTTTCCCGGGGGTTCGGGAGTTTCTCGGGGTTCGGGAGTTTCTCGGAGGTTCGGGAGTTTCCTGGGGGTTCGAGAGTTTCCCGGAGGTTCAGGAGTTTCCTGGGGGTTCGAGGGTTTCCCGGGGGTTCGAGAGTTTCCCGGAGGTTCGGGAGTTTCCCGGACCGGGGGGTTCTAGAGTTTCCCGGGGGTTCGGGTGTTTCCCGGGGGTTCAGGAGTTTCCCAGATGTTCGGGAGTTTCTGGGAGATTTGAGAGTGTCCCGGGAGGTTCGAGAGTTTCCCAGGAGGTTCGAGAGTTTCCCGGAGGTTCGGGAGCTTCCCGGGGGTTCGGGAGTTTCCCGGGGGTTCGGGAGTTTCCCGGGGGTTTGGGAGTTTCCCGGGGGTTTAGGAGTTTCCCGGAGGTTCGGGAGTTTCCCGGGGTTCGACAGTTTCCCGGGGGTTCGAGAGTTTCCCGCGGTTTCGGGAGTTTCCCGGACCGGTGCTTCGGGAGTTTCCCGGAGGTTCGGGAGTTTCCCGGGAGGTTCGAGAGTTTCCCGGGAGGTTCGAGAGTTTCCCGGGAGGTTCGGGAGTTTTCCGGGGGTTCGGGAGTTTCCCGGGGGTTCGAGAATTTCCCGGGGGTTCGGGAGTTTTCCGGGGGTTCGGGAGTTTCCCGGGGGATCGAGAGTTTCCCGGGGTTCGGGAGTTTCCCGGGGGTTCTGGAGTATCCCGGGGTTCAAGAGTTTCTCGGGGGTTCGAGAGTTTCCCGGAGTTTCGGGAGTTTCCCGGGGGTTTGAGAGTTTCCCGGGGTTTGGGAGTTTCCCGGAGGTTCGGGTGTTTCCCGGGGGTTCGGGAGTTTCCCGGGGTTCGGGAGTTTCCCGGGGTTCGGGAGTTTCCCGGGGGTTCGGGAGTTTCTCGGGGTTCGGGAGTTTCTCGGAGGTTCGGGAGTTTCCTGGGGGTTCGGGAGTTTCCCGGAGGTTCTGGAGTTTCCTGGGGGTTCGAGGGGTTCCCGGGGGTTCGGGAGTTTCCCAGGGGTTCAGGAGTTTCCCGGACCGGGTGGTTCTAGAGTTTCCCGGGGGTTCGGGAGTTTCCCAGAGGTTCGGGAGTTTCTGGGAGATTTGAGAGTTTCCCGGGAGGTTCGAGAGTTTCCCGGGAGGTTCGAGAGTTTCCCGGGGGTTTGGGAGTTTCCTGGGGGTTCTGGAGTTTCCCGGAGCCTCGAGAGTTTCCCGGGGGTTCGAGAGTTTCCCGGGGGTTCGGTTGTTTCCCGGACCGGGGGTTTGGGAGTTTCCCGGACCGGGGGTTTGGGAGTTTCCCGGGGGTTCGGGAGTTTCCCGGGAGGTTTGAGAGTTTCCCGGGGGTTTGGGAGTTTCCCGGGGTTCAGGAGTTTCCCGGAAGTTCGGGAGTTTCCCGGGGGTTCTGGAGTATCCCGGGGTTCAAGAGTTTCCCAGGGGTTCGAGAGTTTCCCGGAGGTTCGGGAGTTTCCCGGGGGTTTGAGAGTTTCCCGGGGTTTGGGAGTTTCCCGGGGTTTGGGAGTTTCCCGGAGGTTCGGGAGTTTCCCGGGGGTTCGGGAGTTTCTCGGGGTTCGGGAGTTTCTCGGAGGTTCGGGAGTTTCCTGGGGGTTCGAGAGTTTCCCGGAGGTTCAGGAGTTTCCCGGGGTTTGAGAGTTTCCCGGGGGTTCGAGAGTTTCCCGGGGGTTCAGGAGTTTCCCGGACCGGGGGGTTCGAGAGTTTCCCGGGGGTTCGGGAGTTTCCCGGGGGTTCGGGAGTTTCCCAGAGGTTCGGGAGTTTCTGGGAGATTTGAGAGTTTCCCTGGAGGTTCGAGAGTTTCCCGGGAGGTTCGAGAGTTTCCCGGGAGGTTCGAGAGTTTCCTGGGGGTTCTGGAGTTTCCCGGAGGTTCGGGAGTTTCCCCGGGGTTCGGGAGTTTCCCGGGGGTTCGAGAGTTTCTCGGAGGTTCGGGAGTTTCCTGGGGGTTCGAGAGCTTCCCGGAGGTTCGGGAGTTTCCCGGGGTTCGAGAGTTTCCCGGGGGTTTGGGAGTTTCCCGGGGGTTTGGGAGTTTCCTGGGGGTTCTGGAGTTTCCCGGGGTTCGGGAGTTTCCCAGAGGTTCAGGAGTTTCCCGGGGGTTCAGGAGTTTCCCGGGGTTTCGGGAGTTTCCCGGGGGTTCGGGAGTTTCCCGGGAGGTTCGAGAGTTTCCCGGGGGTTCGAGAGTTTCCCGGGGTCCGGGAGTTTCCCGGGGTTAAAGTGTTTCCCGGGGTTCGGGAGTTTCCCGGGGGTTCGGGAGTTTCCCGGGGGTTCGAGAGTTTCCCGGAGGTTCGGGAGTTTCCCGGAGGTTCGGGAGTTTCCCGGGAGGTTCGAGAGTTTCCCGGGGGTTCGAGAGTTTCCCGGGGGTTCGGGAGTTTCCCGGGGTTCGACAGTTTCCCGGGGGTTCGGGAGTTTCCCGGGGGTTCGGGAGTTTCCCGGAGGTTCGGGAGTTTCCCGGGCGTTCGGGAGTTTCGGGAGTTTCTTGGGGTCCGGGAGTTTCTCGGAGGTTCGGGAGTTTCCCGGGAGGTTCGAGAGTTTCCCGGGGGTTCGGGAGTTTCCCGGAGGTTCGGGAGTTTCCGGGGGTTCAGGAGTTTCCCGGGGGTTCGAGAATTTCCCGGGGGTTCGGGAGTTTTCCAGGGGTTCGGGAGTTTCCCGGGGGATCGAGAGTTTCCCGGGAGGTTCGAGAGTTTCCCGGGAGGTTCGAGAGTTTTCCGGGGGTTCGGGAGTTTCCCGGGGGTTCGAGAATTTCCCGGGGGATCGAGAGTTTCCCGGGGTTCGGGAGTTTCCCGGGCGTTCTGGAGTATCCCGGCGTTCAAGAGTTTCTCAGGGGTTCGAGAGTTTCCCGGAGGTTCGGGAGTTTCCCGGGGGTTTGAGAGTTTCCCGGGGTTTGGGAGTTTCCCGGAGTTTCCCGGGGGTTCGGGAGTTTCCCGGGGTTCGGGAGTTTCCCGGAGGTTCGGGAGTTTCCCGGGGGTTCGGGAGTTTCTCGGGGTTCGGGAGTTTCTCGGAGGTTCGGGAGTTTCCTGGGGGTTCGAGAGTTTCCCGGAGGTTCAGGAGTTTCCTGGGGGTTCGAGGGTTTCCCGGGGGTTCGAGAGTTTCCCGGGGGTTCAGGAGTTTCCCGGACCGGGGGGTTCTAGAGTTTCCCGGGGGTTCGGGAGTTTCCCGGGGGTTCGGGAGTTTCCCAGAGGTTCGGGAGTTTCTGGGAGATTTGAGAGTGTCCCGGGAGGTTCGAGAGTTTCCCGGGAGGTTCGAGAGTTTCCCGGAGGTTCGGGAGCTTCCCGGGGGTTCGGGAGTTTCCCGGGGGTTTGGGAGTTTCCCGGAGGTTCGGGAGTTTCCCGGAGGTTCGGGAGTTTCCCGGGGGTTCGAGAGTTTCCCGGGGTTTCGGGAGTTTCCCGGACCGGTGCTTCGAGAGTTTCCCGGAGGTTCGGGAGTTTCCCGGTGCTTCGAGAGTTTCCCGGAGGTTCGGGAGTTTCCCGGGGTTTCGGGAGTTTCCCGGACCGGTGCTTCGAGAGTTTCCCGGGAGGTTCGAGAGTTTCCCGGGAGGTTCGAGAGTTTCCCGGGAGGTTCGGGAGTTTTCCGGGGGTTCGGGAGTTTCCCGGGGGTTCGAGAATTTCCCGGGGGTTCGGGAGTTTTCCGGGGGTTCGGGAGTTTCCCGGGGGTTTGGGAGTTTCCCGGGGTTTGGGAGTTACCCGGAGGTTCGGGAGTTTCCCGGAGGTTCGGGAGTTTCCCGGGGTTCGGGAGTTTCCCGGGGGTTCGGGAGTTTCTCGGGGTTCGGGAGTTTCTCGGAGGTTAGGGAGTTTCCTGGGGGTTCGGGAGTTTCCCGGAGGTTCTGGAGTTTCCTGGGGGTTCGAGGGTTTCCCGGGGGTTCGAGAGTTTCCCAGGGGTTCAGGAGTTTCCCGGACCGGGAGGTTCGAGAGTTTCCCGGGAGGTTCGAGAGTTTCCCGGGGGTTTGGGAGTTTCCTGGGGGTTCTGGAGTTTCCCGGGGGTTCGAGAGTTTCCCGGGGGTTCGGGTGTTTCCCGGACCGGGGGTTTGGGAGTTTCCCGGACCGGGGGTTTGGGAGTTTCCCGGGGGTTCGGGAGTTTCCCAAGGATTCGGAAGTTTCCCGGGAGGTTTGAGAGTTTCCCGGGGTTTTGGGAGTTTCCCGGGGTTCAGGAGTTTCCCGGAAGTTCGGGAGTTTCCCGGGGGTTCTGGAGTATCCCGGGGTTCAAGAGTTTCCCAGGGGTTCGAGAGTTTCCCGGAGGTTCAGGAGTTTCCCGGGGGTTTGAGAGTTTCCCGGGGTTTGGGAGTTTCCCGGAGGTTCGGGAGTTTCCCGGGGGTTCGGGAGTTTCCCGGGGTTTGGGAGTTTCCCGGAGGTTCGGGAGTTTCCCGGAGGTTCGGGAGTTTCCCGGGGGTTCGGGAGTTTCTCGGGGTTCGGGAGTTTCCCGGGGTTCGGGAGTTTCCCGGGGGTTCGGGAGTTTCTTGGGGTTCGGGAGTTTCTCGGAGGTTCGGGAGTTCCCTGGGGGTTCGGGAGTTTCCCGGAGGTTCTGGAGTTTCCTGGGGGTTCGAGGGTTTCCCGGGGGTTCGAGAGTTTCCCAGGGGTTCAGGAGTTTCACGGACCGGGGGGTTCTAGAGTTTCCCGGGGGTTCGGGAGTTTCCCAGAGGTTCGGGAGTTTCTGGGAGATTTGAGAGTTTCCCGGGAGGTTCGAGAGTTTCCCGGGAGGTTCGAGAGTTTCCCGGGGGTTTGGGAGTTTCCTGGGGGTTCTGGAGTTTCCCGGGGGTTCGAGAGTTTCCCGGGGGTTCGGGAGTTTCTCGGGGTTCGGGAGTTTCTCGGAGGTTCGGGAGTTTCCTGGGGGTTCGGGAGTTTCCCGGAGGTTCTGGAGTTTCCTGGGGGTTCGAGGGTTTCCCGGGGGTTCGAGAGTTTCCCAGGGGTTCAGGAGTTTCACGGACCGGGGGGTTCTAGAGTTTCCCGGGGGTTCGGGAGTTTCCCAGAGGTTCGAGACTTTCTGGGAGATTTGAGAGTTTCCCGGGAGGTTCGAGAGTTTCCCGGGAGGTTCGAGAGTTTCCCGGGGGTTTGGGAGTTTCCTGGGGGTTCTGGAGTTTCCCGGGGGTTCGAGAGTTTCCCGGGGGTTCGGGTGTTTCCCGGACCGGGGGTTTGGGAGTTTCCCGGACCGGGGGTTTGGGAGTTTCCCGGACCGGGGGTTTGGGAGTTTCCCGGGGGTTCGGGAGTTTCCCAAGGATTCGGGAGTTTCCCGGGAGGTTTGAGAGTTTCCCGGGGGTTTGGGAGTTTCCCGGGTTTCAGGAGTTTCCCGGAAGTTCGGGAGTTTCCCGGGGGTTCTGGAGTATCCCGGGGTTCAAGAGTTTCCCAGGGGTTCGAGAGTTTCCCGGAGGTTCAGGAGTTTCCCGGGGGTTTGAGAGTTTCCCGGGGTTTGGGAGTTTCCCGGAGGTTCGGGAGTTTCCCGGGGGTTCGGGAGTTTCCCGGGGTTTGGGAGTTTCCCGGAGGTTCGGGAGTTTCCCGGGGGTTCGGGAGTTTCTCGGGGTTCGGGAGTTTCTCGGGGTTCGGGAGTTTCTCGGAGGTTCGGGAGTTTCCCGGGGGTTCGAGAGTTTCCCGGGGGTTCAGGAGTTTCCCGGGGGTTCGGGAGTTTCCCGGGGGTTCGGGAGTTTCCCAGAGGTTCGGGAGTTTCTGGGAGATTCGAGAGTTTCCCTGGAGGTTCGAGAGTTTCCCGGGAGGTTCGAGAGTTTCCCGGGAGGTTCGAGAGTTTCCCGGAGGTTCGGGAGTTTCCCCGGGGTTCGGGAGTTTCCCGGGGGTTCGAGAGTTTCTCGGGGTTCGGGAGTTTCTCGGAGGTTCGGGAGTTTCCTGGGGGTTCGAGAGCTTCCCGGAGGTTCGGGAGTTTCCCGGGGTTCGAGAGTTTCCCGGGCGTTTGGGAGTTTCCCGGGGTTCGGGAGTTTCCCAGAGGTTCAGGAGTTTCCCGGGGGTTTGGGAGTTTCCCGGGGTTTCGGGAGTTTCCTGGGGGTTCGGGAGTTTCCCGGGAAGTTCGAGAGTTTCCCGGGGGTTTGGGAGTTTCCCGGGCTTCAGGAGTTTCCCGGAGGTTCGGGAGTTTCCCGGGGGTTCCAGAGTTTCCTGGGGGTTCGAGAGTTTCCTGGGGTTTCGGGAGTTTCCCGGGGGTTCCGGAGTTTCCCTGGGGTTCGGGAGTTTCCGGGGGGTTCGGGAGTTTCCGGGAGGTTTGAGAGTTTCCTGGGGGTTCGGGAGTTTCCCGGAGATTCGGGAGTTTCCCGGGGGTTCGAGAATTTCCCGGGGTTTGGGAGTTTCCCGGGGGTTCGGGAGTTTCCCGGGGATTCGAGAGTTTCTCAGGGTTCGGGAGTTTCTCGGAGGTTCGAGAGTTTCCTGGGGGTTTGAGAGTTTCCCGGAGGTTCGGGAGTTTCCCCGGGGTTCGGGAGTTTCCCGGGGGTTCGAGAGTTTCTCGGGGTTCGGGAGTTTCCCGGAGGTTCGGGAGTTTCCCGGGGTTCGAGAGTTTCCCGGGGGTTTGGGAGTTTCCTGGGGGTTCTGGAGTTTCCCGGGGTTCGGGAGTTTCCCAGAGGTTCAGGAGTTTCCCGGGGGTTTGGGAGTTTCCCGGGGTTTCGGGAGTTTCCCGGGGGTTCGGGAGTTTCCCGGGAGGTTCGAGAGTTTCCCGGGGGTTCGAGAGTTTCCCGGGGTCCGGGAGTTTCCCGGGGTTAAAGTGTTTCCCGGGGTTCGGGAATTTCCCGGGGGTTCGGGAGTTTCCCGGGGGTTCGAGAGTTTCCCGGGGGTTCCGGAGTTTCCCGGAGGTTCGGGAGTTTCCCGGAGGTTCGGGAGTTTCCCGGGAGGTTCGAGAGTTTCCCGGGGGTTCGAGAGTTTCCCGGGGGTTCGGGAGTTTCCCGGGGTTCGACAGTTTCCCGGGGGTTCGGGAGTTTCCCGGAGGTTCGGGAGTTTCCCGGGCGTTCGGGAGTTTCTCGGGGTCCGGGAGTTTCTCGGAGGTTCGGGAGTTTCCCGGGGGTTCTGGAGTTTCCCGGGGGTTCGGGAGTTTCCCGGAGGTTCGGGAGTTTCCCGGGAGGTTCGAGAGTTTCCCGGGGGTTCGGGAGTTTCCCGGAGGTTCGGGAGTTTCCGGGGGTTCGGGAGTTTCCCGGGGGTTCGAGAATTTCCCGGGGGTTCGGGAGTTTTCCAGGGGTTCGGGAGTTTCCCGGGGGATCGAGAGTTTCCCGGGAGGTTCGAGAGTTTCCCGGGAGGTTCGAGAGTTTTCCGGGGGTTCGGGAGTTTCCCGGGGGTTCGAGAATTTCCCGGGGGATCGAGAGTTTCCCGGGGTTCGGGAGTTTCCCGGGGGTTCTGGAGTATCCCGGGGTTCAAGAGTTTCTCAGGGGTTCGAGAGTTTCCCGGAGGTTCGGGAGTTTCCCGGGGGTTCGAGAGTTTCCCGGGGGTTCCGGAGTTTCCCGGAGGTTCGGGAGTTTCCCGGAGGTTCGGGAGTTTCCCGGGAGGTTCGAGAGTTTCCCGGGGGTTCGAGAGTTTCCCGGGGGTTCGGGAGTTTCCCGGGGTTCGACAGTTTCCCGGGGGTTCGGGAGTTTCCCGGGGGTTCGGGAGTTTCCCGGAGGTTCGGGAGTTTCCCGGGCGTTCGGGAGTTTCGGGAGTTTCTCGGGGTCCGGGAGTTTCTCGGAGGTTCGGGAGTTTCCCGGGAGGTTCGAGAGTTTCCCGGGGGTTCGGGAGTTTCCCGGAGGTTCGGGAGTTTCCGGGGGTTCAGGAGTTTCCCGGGGGTTCGAGAATTTCCCGGGGGTTCGGGAGTTTTCCAGGGGTTCGGGAGTTTCCCGGGGGATCGAGAGTTTCCCGGGAGGTTCGAGAGTTTCCCGGGAGGTTCGAGAGTTTTCCGGGGGTTCGGGAGTTTCCCGGGGGTTCGAGAATTTCCCGGGGGATCGAGAGTTTCCCGGGGTTCGGGAGTTTCCCGGGCGTTCTGGAGTATCCCGGGGTTCAAGAGTTTCTCAGGGGTTCGAGAGTTTCCCGGAGGTTCGGGAGTTTCCCGGGGGTTTGAGAGTTTCCCGGGGTTTGGGAGTTTCCCGGAGTTTCCCGGGGGTTCGGGAGTTTCCCGGGGTTCGGGAGTTTCCCGGAGGTTCGGGAGTTTCCCGGGGGTTCGGGAGTTTCCCGGAGGTTCGGGAGTTTCCCGGGAGGTTCGAGAGTTTCCCGGGGGTTCGGGAGTTTCCCGGAGGTTCGGGAGTTTCCGGGGGTTCGGGAGTTTCCCGGGGGTTCGAGAATTTCCCGGGGGTTCGGGAGTTTTCCAGGGGTTCGGGAGTTTCCCGGGGGATCGAGAGTTTCCCGGGAGGTTCGAGAGTTTCCCGGGAGGTTCGAGAGTTTTCCGGGGGTTCGGGAGTTTCCCGGGGGTTCGAGAATTTCCCGGGGGATCGAGAGTTTCCCGGGGTTCGGGAGTTTCCCGGGGGTTCTGGAGTATCCCGGGGTTCAAGAGTTTCTCAGGGGTTCGAGAGTTTCCCGGAGGTTCGGGAGTTTCCCGGGGGTTCGAGAGTTTCCCGGGGGTTCCGGAGTTTCCCGGAGGTTCGGGAGTTTCCCGGAGGTTCGGGAGTTTCCCGGGAGGTTCGAGAGTTTCCCGGGGGTTCGAGAGTTTCCCGGGGGTTCGGGAGTTTCCCGGGGTTCGACAGTTTCCCGGGGGTTCGGGAGTTTCCCGGGGGTTCGGGAGTTTCCCGGAGGTTCGGGAGTTTCCCGGGCGTTCGGGAGTTTCGGGAGTTTCTCGGGGTCCGGGAGTTTCTCGGAGGTTCGGGAGTTTCCCGGGAGGTTCGAGAGTTTCCCGGGGGTTCGGGAGTTTCCCGGAGGTTCGGGAGTTTCCGGGGGTTCAGGAGTTTCCCGGGGGTTCGAGAATTTCCCGGGGGTTCGGGAGTTTTCCAGGGGTTCGGGAGTTTCCCGGGGGATCGAGAGTTTCCCGGGAGGTTCGAGAGTTTCCCGGGAGGTTCGAGAGTTTTCCGGGGGTTCGGGAGTTTCCCGGGGGTTCGAGAATTTCCCGGGGGATCGAGAGTTTCCCGGGGTTCGGGAGTTTCCCGGGCGTTCTGGAGTATCCCGGGGTTCAAGAGTTTCTCAGGGGTTCGAGAGTTTCCCGGAGGTTCGGGAGTTTCCCGGGGGTTTGAGAGTTTCCCGGGGTTTGGGAGTTTCCCGGAGTTTCCCGGGGGTTCGGGAGTTTCCCGGGGTTCGGGAGTTTCCCGGAGGTTCGGGAGTTTCCCGGGTGTTCGGGAGTTTCTCGGGGTTCGGGAGTTTCTCGGAGGTTCGGGAGTTTCCTGGGGGTTCGAGAGTTTCCCGGAGGTTCAGGAGTTTCCTGGGGGTTCGAGGGTTTCCCGGGGGTTCGAGAGTTTCCCGGGGGTTCAGGAGTTTCCCGGACCGGGGGGTTCTAGAGTTTCCCGGGGGTTCGGGAGTTTCCCGGGGGTTCGGGAGTTTCCCAGAGGTTCGGGAGTTTCTGGGAGATTTGAGAGTGTCCCGGGAGGTTCGAGAGTTTCCCGGGAGGTTCGAGAGTTTCCCGGAGGTTCGGGAGCTTCCCGGGGGTTCGGGAGTTTCCCGGGGGTTTGGGAGTTTCCCGGAGGTTCGGGAGTTTCCCGGGGGTTCGAGAGTTTCCCGGGGTTTCGGGAGTTTCCCGGACCGGTGCTTCGAGAGTTTCCCGGAGGTTCGGGAGTTTCCCGGTGCTTCGAGAGTTTCCCGGAGGTTCGGGAGTTTCCCGGGGTTTCGGGAGTTTCCCGGACCGGTGCTTCGAGAGTTTCCCGGGAGGTTCGAGAGTTTCCCGGGAGGTTCGAGAGTTTCCCGGGAGGTTCGGGAGTTTTCCGGGGGTTCGGGAGTTTCCCGGGGGTTCGAGAATTTCCCGGGGGTTCGGGAGTTTTCCGGGGGTTCGGGAGTTTCCCGGGGGTTTGGGAGTTTCCCGGGGTTTGGGAGTTACCCGGAGGTTCGGGAGTTTCCCGGAGGTTCGGGAGTTTCCCGGGGTTCGGGAGTTTCCCGGGGGTTCGGGAGTTTCTCGGGGTTCGGGAGTTTCTCGGAGGTTAGGGAGTTTCCTGGGGGTTCGGGAGTTTCCCGGAGGTTCTGGAGTTTCCTGGGGGTTCGAGGGTTTCCCGGGGGTTCGAGAGTTTCCCAGGGGTTCAGGAGTTTCCCGGACCGGGGGGTTCTAGAGTTTCCCGGGGGTTCGGGAGTTTCCCAGAGGTTCGGGAGTTTCTGGGAGATTTGAGAGTTTCCCGGGAGGTTCGAGAGTTTCCCGGGAGGTTCGAGAGTTTCCCGGGGGTTTGGGAGTTTCCTGGGGGTTCTGGAGTTTCCCGGGGGTTCGAGAGTTTCCCGGGGGTTCGGGTGTTTCCCGGACCGGTGGTTTGGGAGTTTCCCGGACCGGGGGTTTGGGAGTTTCCCGGGGGTTCGGGAGTTTCCCAAGGATTCGGAAGTTTCCCGGGAGGTTTGAGAGTTTCCCGGGGTTTTGGGAGTTTCCCGGGGTTCAGGAGTTTCCCGGAAGTTCGGGAGTTTCCCGGGGGTTCTGGAGTATCCCGGGGTTCAAGAGTTTCCCAGGGGTTCGAGAGTTTCCCGGAGGTTCAGGAGTTTCCCGGGGGTTTGAGAGTTTCCCGGGGTTTGGGAGTTTCCCGGAGGTTCGGGAGTTTCCCGGGGGTTCGGGAGTTTCCCGGGGTTTGGGAGTTTCCCGGAGGTTCGGGAGTTTCCCGGAGGTTCGGGAGTTTCCCGGGGGTTCGGGAGTTTCTCGGGGTTCGGGAGTTTCCCGGGGTTCGGGAGTTTCCTGGGGGTTCGGGAGTTTCTCGGGGTTCGGGAGTTTCTCGGAGGTTCGGGAGTTCCCTGGGGGTTCGGGAGTTTCCCGGAGGTTCTGGAGTTTCCTGGGGGTTCGAGGGTTTCCCGGGGGTTCGAGAGTTTCCCAGGGGTTCAGGAGTTTCACGGACCGGGGGGTTCTAGAGTTTCCCGGGGGTTCGGGAGTTTCCCAGAGGTTCGGGAGTTTCTGGGAGATTTGAGAGTTTCCCGGGAGGTTCGAGAGTTTCCCGGGAGGTTCGAGAGTTTCCCGGGGGTTTGGGAGTTTCCTGGGGGTTCTGGAGTTTCCCGGGGGTTCGAGAGTTTCCCGGGGGTTCGGGAGTTTCTCGGGGTTCGGGAGTTTCTCGGAGGTTCGGGAGTTTCCTGGGGGTTCGGGAGTTTCCCGGAGGTTCTGGAGTTTCCTGGGGGTTCGAGGGTTTCCCGGGGGTTCGAGAGTTTCCCAGGGGTTCAGGAGTTTCACGGACCGGGGGGTTCTAGAGTTTCCCGGGGGTTCGGGAGTTTCCCAGAGGTTCGAGACTTTCTGGGAGATTTGAGAGTTTCCCGGGAGGTTCGAGAGTTTCCCGGGAGGTTCGAGAGTTTCCCGGGGGTTTGGGAGTTTCCTGGGGGTTCTGGAGTTTCCCGGGGGTTCGAGAGTTTCCCGGGGGTTCGGGTGTTTCCCGGACCGGGGGTTTGGGAGTTTCCCGGACCGGGGGTTTGGGAGTTTCCCGGACCGGGGGTTTGGGAGTTTCCCGGGGGTTCGGGAGTTTCCCAAGGATTCGGGAGTTTCCCGGGAGGTTTGAGAGTTTCCCGGGGGTTTGGGAGTTTCCCGGGTTTCAGGAGTTTCCCGGAAGTTCGGGAGTTTCCCGGGGGTTCTGGAGTATCCCGGGGTTCAAGAGTTTCCCAGGGGTTCGAGAGTTTCCCGGAGGTTCAGGAGTTTCCCGGGGGTTTGAGAGTTTCCCGGGGTTTGGGAGTTTCCCGGAGGTTCGGGAGTTTCCCGGGGGTTCGGGAGTTTCCCGGGGTTTGGGAGTTTCCCGGAGGTTCGGGAGTTTCCCGGGGGTTCGGGAGTTTCTCGGGGTTCGGGAGTTTCTCGGGGTTCGGGAGTTTCTCGGAGGTTCGGGAGTTTCCCGGGGGTTCGAGAGTTTCCCGGGGGTTCAGGAGTTTCCCGGGGGTTCGGGAGTTTCCCGGGGGTTCGGGAGTTTCCCAGAGGTTCGGGAGTTTCTGGGAGATTCGAGAGTTTCCCTGGAGGTTCGAGAGTTTCCCGGGAGGTTCGAGAGTTTCCCGGGAGGTTCGAGAGTTTCCCGGAGGTTCGGGAGTTTCCCCGGGGTTCGGGAGTTTCCCGGGGGTTCGAGAGTTTCTCGGGGTTCGGGAGTTTCTCGGAGGTTCGGGAGTTTCCTGGGGGTTCGAGAGCTTCCCGGAGGTTCGGGAGTTTCCCGGGGTTCGAGAGTTTCCCGGGCGTTTGGGAGTTTCCCGGGGTTCGGGAGTTTCCCAGAGGTTCAGGAGTTTCCCGGGGGTTTGGGAGTTTCCCGGGGTTTCGGGAGTTTCCTGGGGGTTCGGGAGTTTCCCGGGAAGTTCGAGAGTTTCCCGGGGGTTTGGGAGTTTCCCGGGCTTCAGGAGTTTCCCGGAGGTTCGGGAGTTTCCCGGGGGTTCCAGAGTTTCCTGGGGGTTCGAGAGTTTCCTGGGGTTTCGGGAGTTTCCCGGGGGTTCCGGAGTTTCCCTGGGGTTCGGGAGTTTCCGGGGGGTTCGGGAGTTTCCGGGAGGTTTGAGAGTTTCCTGGGGGTTCGGGAGTTTCCCGGAGATTCGGGAGTTTCCCGGGGGTTCGAGAATTTCCCGGGGTTTGGGAGTTTCCCGGGGGTTCGGGAGTTTCCCGGGGATTCGAGAGTTTCTCAGGGTTCGGGAGTTTCTCGGAGGTTCGAGAGTTTCCTGGGGGTTTGAGAGTTTCCCGGAGGTTCGGGAGTTTCCCCGGGGTTCGGGAGTTTCCCGGGGGTTCGAGAGTTTCTCGGGGTTCGGGAGTTTCCCGGAGGTTCGGGAGTTTCCCGGGGTTCGAGAGTTTCCCGGGGGTTTGGGAGTTTCCTGGGGGTTCTGGAGTTTCCCGGGGTTCGGGAGTTTCCCAGAGGTTCAGGAGTTTCCCGGGGGTTTGGGAGTTTCCCGGGGTTTCGGGAGTTTCCCGGGGGTTCGGGAGTTTCCCGGGAGGTTCGAGAGTTTCCCGGGGGTTCGAGAGTTTCCCGGGGTCCGGGAGTTTCCCGGGGTTAAAGTGTTTCCCGGGGTTCGGGAATTTCCCGGGGGTTCGGGAGTTTCCCGGGGGTTCGAGAGTTTCCCGGGGGTTCCGGAGTTTCCCGGAGGTTCGGGAGTTTCCCGGAGGTTCGGGAGTTTCCCGGGAGGTTCGAGAGTTTCCCGGGGGTTCGAGAGTTTCCCGGGGGTTCGGGAGTTTCCCGGGGTTCGACAGTTTCCCGGGGGTTCGGGAGTTTCCCGGAGGTTCGGGAGTTTCCCGGGCGTTCGGGAGTTTCTCGGGGTCCGGGAGTTTCTCGGAGGTTCGGGAGTTTCCCGGGGGTTCTGGAGTTTCCCGGGGGTTCGGGAGTTTCCCGGAGGTTCGGGAGTTTCCCGGGAGGTTCGAGAGTTTCCCGGGGGTTCGGGAGTTTCCCGGAGGTTCGGGAGTTTCCGGGGGTTCGGGAGTTTCCCGGGGGTTCGAGAATTTCCCGGGGGTTCGGGAGTTTTCCAGGGGTTCGGGAGTTTCCCGGGGGATCGAGAGTTTCCCGGGAGGTTCGAGAGTTTCCCGGGAGGTTCGAGAGTTTTCCGGGGGTTCGGGAGTTTCCCGGGGGTTCGAGAATTTCCCGGGGGATCGAGAGTTTCCCGGGGTTCGGGAGTTTCCCGGGGGTTCTGGAGTATCCCGGGGTTCAAGAGTTTCTCAGGGGTTCGAGAGTTTCCCGGAGGTTCGGGAGTTTCCCGGGGGTTTGAGAGTTTCCCGGGGTTTGGGAGTTTCCCAGAGTTTCCCGGGGGTTCGGGAGTTACCCGGGGTTCGGGAGTTTCCCGGAGGTTCGGGAGTTTCCCGGGGGTTCGGGAGTTTCTCGGGGTTCGGGAGTTTCTCGGAGGTTCGGGAGTTTCCTGGGGGTTCGAGAGTTTCCCGGAGGTTCAGGAGTTTCCTGGGGGTTCGAGGGTTTCCCGGGGGTTCGAGAGTTTCCCGGGGGTTCAGGAGTTTCCCGGACCGGGGGGTTCTAGAGTTTCCCGGGGGTTCGGGAGTTTCCCGGGGGTTCGGGAGTTTCCCAGAGGTTCGGGAGTTTCTGGGAGATTTGAGAGTGTCCCGGGAGGTTCGAGAGTTTCCCGGGAGGTTCGAGAGTTTCCCGGAGGTTCGGGAGCTTCCCGGGGGTTCGGGAGTTTCCCGGGGGTTTGGGAGTTTCCCGGGGGTTTGGGAGTTTCCCGGAGGTTCGGGAGTTTCCCGGGGGTTCGAGAGTTTCCCGGGGTTTCGGGAGTTTCCCGGACCGGTGCTTCGAGAGTTTCCCGGAGGTTCGGGAGTTTCCCGGGGCTTCGGGAGTTTCCCGGAGGTTCGGGAGTTTCTGGGAGATTTGAGAGTTTCCCGGGAGGTTCGAGAGTTTCCCGGGAGGATCGAGAGTTTCCCGGGAGGTTCGGGAGTTTTCCGGGGGTTCGGGAGTTTCCCGGGGGTTCGAGAATTTCCCGGGGGTTCGGGAGTTTTCCGGGGGTTCGGGAGTTTCCCGGGGGTTTGAGAGTTTCCCGGGGTTTGGGAGTTACCCGGAGGTTCGGGAGTTTCCCGGAGGTTCGGGAGTTTCCCGGGGTTCGGGAGTTTCCCGGGGGTTCGGGAGTTTCTCGGGGTTCGGGAGTTTCTCGGAGGTTCGGGAGTTTCCTGGGGGTTCGGGAGTTTCCCGGAGGTTCTGGAGTTTCCTGGGGGTTCGAGGGTTTCCCGGGGGTTCGAGAGTTTCCCAGGGGTTCAGGAGTTTCCCGGACCGGGGGGTTCTAGAGTTTCCCGGGGGTTCGGGAGTTTCCCAGAGGTTCGGGAGTTTCTCGGAGGTTCGGGAGTTTCCCGGGGGTTCGAGAGTTTCCCGGGGGTTCAGGAGTTTCCCGGGGGTTCGGGAGTTTCCCGGGCGTTTGGGAGTTTCCCAGGGTTCGGGAGTTTCCCAGAGGTTCAGGAGTTTCCGGGGGGTTCGGGAGTTTCCGGGAGGTTTGAGAGTTTCCTGGGGGTTCGGGAGTTTCCTGGGGGTTCGGGAGTTTCCCGGAGATTCGGGAGTTTCCCGGGGGTTCGAGAATTTCCCGGGGTTTGGGAGTTTCCCGGGGGTTCGGGAGTTTCCCGGGGATTCGAGAGTTTCTCAGGGTTCGGGAGTTTCTCGGAGGTTCGAGAGTTTCCTGGGGGTTCGAGAGTTTCCCGGAGGTTCGGGAGTTTCCCGGGGTTCGAGAGTTTCCCGGGGGTTCGAGAGTTTCCCGGGGGTTCGGGGGTTTCCCGGACCGGGGGTTCGAGAGTTTCCCGGAGGTTCGGGAGTTTCTGGGATATTTGAGAGTTTCCCGGGGTTCGGGAGTTTCCCGGGGGTTCGAGAATTTCACGGGGGTTCGGGAGTTTCCCGGGGGTTCAGGAGTTTCCCGGGGGTTCAGGAGTTTCCCGGAGTTTCAGGAGTTTCCCAGAGTTTGGGAGTTTCCCGGGGTTCAGGAGTTTCTCGGAGGTTCGTGAGTTTCCCGGGGGTTCGAGAGTTTCCCGGGGTTCGGGAGTTTCCCGGGGGTTCGAGAGTTTCCGGGGGGTTCGGGAGTTTCCGGGAGATTTGAGAGTTTCCTGGGGGTTCGAGAGTATCCCGGAGATTCAGGAGTTTCCCGGGGTTTGAGAGTTTCCCGGGGGTTCGAGAGTTTCCCAGGGGTTCGGGAGTTTCCCAGACCGGGGTTTCGGGAGTTTCCCGGGGGTTTGGGAGTTTCTGGGGGTTCAGGAGTTTCCCGGGGGTTCGGGAGTTTCCCGTGGTTTCGAGAGTTTCCCGGGGTTCAAGATCTCCCGGGGGTATGAGAGTTTCCTGGGGGTTCGGGGGTTTCCCGGAGGTTCGGGAGTTTCCCGGGGGTTCGAGGGTTTCCCGGGGTTCGGGAGTTTCCCGGGGGTTCGGGAGTTTCCCAGGGGTTCGAGACTTTCTGGGAGATTTGAGAGTTTCCCGGGAGGTTCGAGAGTTTCCCGGGAGGTTCGAGAGTTTCCCGGGGGTTTGGGAGTTTCCTGGGGGTTCTGGAGTTTCCCGGGGGTTCGAGAGTTTCCCGGGGGTTCGGGTGTTTCCCGGACCGGGGGTTTGGGAGTTTCCCGGACCGGGGGTTTGGGAGTTTCCCGGGGGTTCGGGAGTTTCCCAAGGATTCGGAAGTTTCCCGGGAGGTTTGAGAGTTTCCCGGGGTTTTGGGAGTTTCCCGGGGTTCAGGAGTTTCCCGGAAGTTCGGGAGTTTCCCGGGGGTTCTGGAGTATCCCGGGGTTCAAGAGTTTCCCAGGGGTTCGAGAGTTTCCCGGAGGTTCAGGAGTTTCCCGGGGGTTTGAGAGTTTCCCGGGGTTTGGGAGTTTCCCGGAGGTTCGGGAGTTTCCCGGGGGTTCGGGAGTTTCCCGGGGGTTCGGGAGTTTCCCGGGGTTTGGGAGTTTCCCGGAGGTTCGGGAGTTTCCCGGGGGTTCGGGAGTTTCTCGGGGTTCGGGAGTTTCTCGGAGGTTCGGGAGTTTCCCGGGGGTTCGAGAGTTTCCCGGGGGTTCAGGAGTTTCCCGGGGGTTCGGGAGTTTCCCAGAGGTTCGGGAGTTTCTGGGAGATTTGAGAGTTTCCCTGGAGGTTCGAGAGTTTCCCGGGAGGTTCGAGAGTTTCCTGGGGGTTCTGGAGTTTCCCGGAGGTTCGGGAGTTTCCCCGGGGTTCGGGAGTTTCCCGGGGGTTCGAGAGTTTCTCGGGGTTCGGGAGTTTCTCGGAGGTTCGGGAGTTTCCTGGGGGTTCGAGAGCTTCCCGGAGGTTCGGGAGTTTCCCGGGGTTTGAGAGTTTCCCGGGCGTTTGGGAGTTTCCCGGGGTTCGGGAGTTTCCCAGAGGTTCAGGAGTTTCCCGGGGGTTTGGGAGTTTCCCGGGGTTTCGGGAGTTTCCTGGGGGTTCGGGAGTTTCCCGGGAAGTTCGAGAGTTTCCCGGGGGTTTGGGAGTTTCCCGGGCTTCAGGAGTTTCCCGGAGGTTCGGGAGTTTCCCGGGGGTTCCAGAGTTTCCTGGGGGTTCGAGAGTTTCCTGGGGTTTCGGGAGTTTCCCGGGGGTTCCGGAGTTTCCCTGGGGTTTGAGAGTTTCCTGGGGGTTCGGGAGTTTCCCGGAGATTCGGGAGTTTCCCGGGGGTTCGAGAATTTCCCGGGGTTTGGGAGTTTCCCGGGGGTTCGGGAGTTTCCCGGGGATTCGAGAGTTTCTCGGTTCGGGAGTTTCTCGGAGGTTCGAGAGTTTCCTGGGGGTTCGAGAGTTTCCCGGAGGTTCGGGAGTTTCCCCGGGGTTCGGGAGTTTCCCGGGGGTTCGAGAGTTTCTCGGGGTTCGGGAGTTTCTCGGAGGTTCGGGAGTTTCCTGGGGGTTCGAGAGTTTCCCGGGGGTTTGGGAGTTTCCTGGGGGTTCTGGAGTTTCCCGGGGTTCGGGAGTTTCCCAGAGGTTCAGGAGTTTCCCGGGGGTTTGGGAGTTTCCCGGGGTTTCGGGAGTTTCCCGGGGGTTCGGGAGTTTCCCGGGAGGTTCGAGAGTTTCCCGGGGGTTCGAGAGTTTCCCGGGGTCCGGGAGTTTCCCGGGGTTAAAGTGTTTCCCGGGGTTCGGGAGTTTCCCGGGGGTTCGGGAGTTTCCCGGGGGTTCGAGAGTTTCCCGGGGGTTCCGGAGTTTCCCGGAGGTTCGGGAGTTTCCCGGAGGTTCGGGAGTTTCCCGGGAGGTTCGAGAGTTTCCCGGGGGTTCGAGAGTTTCCCGGGGGTTCGGGAGTTTCCTGGGGTTCGACAGTTTCCCGGGGGTTCGGGAGTTTCCCGGAGGTTCGGGAGTTTCCCGGGCGTTCGGGAGTTTCTCGGGGTCCGGGAGTTTCTCGGAGGTTCGGGAGTTTCCCGGGGGTTCGGGAGTTTCCCGGGGGTTCGGGAGTTTCCCGGAGGTTCGGGAGTTTCCCGGGAGGTTCGAGAGTTTCCCGGGGGTTCGGGAGTTTCCCGGAGGTTCGGGAGTTTCCGGGGGTTCGGGAGTTTCCCGGGGGTTCGAGAATTTCCCGGGGGTTCGGGAGTTTTCCAGGGGTTCGGGAGTTTCCCGGGGGATCGAGAGTTTCCCGGGAGGTTCGAGAGTTTCCCGGGAGGTTCGAGAGTTTTCCGGGGGTTCGGGAGTTTCCCGGGGGTTCGAGAATTTCCCGGGGGATCGAGAGTTTCCCGGGGTTCGGGAGTTTCCCGGGGGTTCTGGAGTATCCCGGGGTTCAAGAGTTTCTCAGGGGTTCGAGAGTTTCCCGGAGGTTCGGGAGTTTCCCGGGGGTTCGGGAGTTTCCCGGGAGTTTCCCGGGGGTTCGGGAGTTACCCGGGGTTCGGGAGTTTCCCGGAGGTTCGGGAGTTTCCCGGGGGTTCGGGAGTTTCTCGGGGTTCGGGAGTTTCTCGGAGGTTCGGGAGTTTCCTGGGGGTTCGAGAGTTTCCCGGAGGTTCAGGAGTTTCCTGGGGGTTCGAGGGTTTCCCGGGGGTTCGAGAGTTTCCCGGGGGTTCAGGAGTTTCCCGGACCGGGGGGTTCTAGAGTTTCCCGGGGGTTCGGGAGTTTCCCAGAGGTTCGGGAGTTTCTGGGAGATTTGAGAGTGTCCCGGGAGGTTCGAGAGTTTCCCGGGAGGTTCGAGAGTTTCCCGGAGGTTCGGGAGCTTCCCGGGGGTTTGGGAGTTTCCCGGGGGTTTGGGAGTTTCCCGGAGGTTCGGGAGTTTCCCGGGGGTTCGAGAGTTTCCCGGGGTTTCGGGAGTTTCCCGGACCGGTGCTTCGAGAGTTTCCCGGAGGTTCGGGAGTTTCCCGGGGCTTCGGGAGTTTCCCGGAGGTTCGGGAGTTTCTGGGAGATTTGAGAGTTTCCCGGGAGGTTCGAGAGTTTCCCGGGAGGATCGAGAGTTTCCCGGGAGGTTCGGGAGTTTTCCAGGGGTTCGGGAGTTTCCCGGGGGATCGAGAGTTTCCCGGGAGGTTCGAGAGTTTCCCGGGAGGTTCGAGAGTTTTCCGGGGGTTCGGGAGTTTCCCGGGGGTTCGAGAATTTCCCGGGGGATCGAGAGTTTCCCGGGGTTCGGGAGTTTCCCGGGGGTTCTGGAGTATCCCGGGGTTCAAGAGTTTCTCAGGGGTTCGAGAGTTTCCCGGAGGTTCGGGAGTTTCCCGGGGGTTCGGGAGTTTCCCGGGAGTTTCCCGGAGTTTCCCGGGGGTTCGGGAGTTACCCGGGGTTCGGGAGTTTCCCGGAGGTTCGGGAGTTTCCCGGGGGTTCGGGAGTTTCTCGGGGTTCGGGAGTTTCTCGGAGGTTCGGGAGTTTCCTGGGGGTTCGAGAGTTTCCCGGAGGTTCAGGAGTTTCCTGGGGGTTCGAGGGTTTCCCGGGGGTTCGAGAGTTTCCCGGGGGTTCAGGAGTTTCCCGGACCGGGGGGTTCTAGAGTTTCCCGGGGGTTCGGGAGTTTCCCGGGGGTTCGGGAGTTTCCCAGAGGTTCGGGAGTTTCTGGGAGATTTGAGAGTGTCCCGGGAGGTTCGAGAGTTTCCCGGGAGGTTCGAGAGTTTCCCGGAGGTTCGGGAGCTTCCCGGGGGTTCGGGAGTTTCCCGGGGGTTTGGGAGTTTCCCGGGGGTTTGGGAGTTTCCCGGAGGTTCGGGAGTTTCCCGGGGGTTCGAGAGTTTCCCGGGGTTTCGGGAGTTTCCCGGACCGGTGCTTCGAGAGTTTCCCGGAGGTTCGGGAGTTTCCCGGGGCTTCGGGAGTTTCCCGGAGGTTCGGGAGTTTCTGGGAGATTTGAGAGTTTCCCGGGAGGTTCGAGAGTTTCCCGGGAGGATCGAGAGTTTCCCGGGAGGTTCGGGAGTTTTCCGGGGGTTCGGGAGTTTCCCGGGGGTTCGAGAATTTCCCGGGGGTTCGGGAGTTTTCCGGGGGTTCGGGAGTTTCCTGGGGGTTTGAGAGTTTCCCGGGGTTTGGGAGTTACCCGGAGGTTCGGGAGTTTCCCGGAGGTTCGGGAGTTTCCCGGGGTTCGGGAGTTTCCCGGGTGTTCGGGAGTTTCTCGGGGTTCGGGAGTTTCTCGGAGGTTCGGGAGTTTCCTGGGGGTTCGGGACTTTCCCGGAGGTTCTGGAGTTTCCTGGGGGTTCGAGGGTTTCCCGGGGGTTCGAGAGTTTCCCAGGGGTTCAGGAGTTTCACGGACCGGGGGGTTCTAGAGTTTCCCGGGGGTTCGGGAGTTTCCCAGAGGTTCGGGAGTTTCTGGGAGATTTGAGAGTTTCCCGGGAGGTTCGAGAGTTTCCCGGGGGTTTGGGAGTTTCCTGGGGGTTCTGGAGTTTCCCGGGGGTTCGAGAGTTTCCCGGGGGTTCGGGTGTTTCCCGGACCGGGGGTTTGGGAGTTTCCCGGACCGGGGGTTTGGGAGTTTCCCGGGGGTTCGGGAGTTTCCCAAGGATTCGGGAGTTTCCCGGGAGGTTTGAGAGTTTCCCGGGGGTTTGGGAGTTTCCCGGGTTTCAGGAGTTTCCCGGAAGTTCGGGAGTTTCCCGGGGGTTCTGGAGTATCCCGGGGTTCAAGAGTTTCCCAGGGGTTCGAGAGTTTCCCGGAGGTTCAGGAGTTTCCCGGGGGTTTGAGAGTTTCCCGGGGTTTGGGAGTTTCCCGGAGGTTCGGGAGTTTCCCGGGGGTTCGGGAGTTTCCCGGGGTTTGGGAGTTTCCCGGAGGTTCGGGAGTTTCCCGGGGGTTCGGGAGTTTCTCGGGGTTCGGGAGTTTCTCGGGGTTCGGGAGTTTCTCGGAGGTTCGGGAGTTTCCCGGGGGTTCGAGAGTTTCCCGGGGGTTCAGGAGTTTCCCGGGGGTTCGGGAGTTTCCCAGAGGTTCGGGAGTTTCTGGGAGATTCGAGAGTTTCCCTGGAGGTTCGAGAGTTTCCCGGGAGGTTCGAGAGTTTCCTGGGGGTTCTGGAGTTTCCCGGAGGTTCGGGAGTTTCCCCGGGGTTCGGGAGTTTCCCGGGGGTTCGAGAGTTTCTCGGGGTTCGGGAGTTTCTCGGAGGTTCGGGAGTTTCCTGGGGGTTCGAGAGCTTCCCGGAGGTTCGGGAGTTTCCCGGGGTTCGAGAGTTTCCCGGGCGTTTGGGAGTTTCCCGGGGTTCGGGAGTTTCCCAGAGGTTCAGGAGTTTCCCGGGGGTTTGGGAGTTTCCCGGGGGTTCGGGAGTTTCCCGGGGTTTCGGGAGTTTCCTGGGGGTTCGGGAGTTTCCTGGGAAGTTCGAGAGTTTCCCGGGGGTTTGGGAGTTTCCCGGGCTTCAGGAGTTTCCCGGAGGTTCGGGAGTTTCCCGGGGGTTCCAGAGTTTCCTGGGGGTTCGAGAGTTTCCTGGGGTTTCGGGAGTTTCCCGGGGGTTCCGGAGTTTCCCTGGGGTTCGGGAGTTTCCGGGGGGTTCGGGAGTTTCCGGGAGGTTTGAGAGTTTCCTGGGGATTCGGGAGTTTCCCGGAGATTCGGGAGTTTCCCGGGGGTTCGAGAATTTCCCGGGGTTTGGGAGTTTCCCGGTGGTTCGGGAGTTTCCCGGGGATTCGAGAGTTTCTCAGGGTTCGGGAGTTTCTCGGAGGTTCGAGAGTTTCCTGGGGGTTCGAGAGTTTCCCGGAGGTTCGGGAGTTTCACGGGGTTCGAGAGTTTCCCGGGGGTTCGAGAGTTTCCCGGGGGTTCGGGGGTTTCCCGGACCGGGGGTTCGAGAGTTTCCCGGAGGTTCGGGAGTTTCTGGGATATTTGAGAGTTTCCCGGGGTTCGGGAGTTTCCCGGGGGTTCGAGAATTTCACGGGGGTTCAGGAGTTTCCCGGGGGTTCAGGAGTTTCCCGGGGGTTCAGGAGTTTCCCGGAGTTTCAGGAGTTTCCCAGAGTTTGGGAGTTTCCCGGGGTTCAGGAGTTTCTCGGAGGTTCGTGAGTTTCCCGGGGGTTCGAGAGTTTCCCGGGGTTCGGGAGTTTCCCGGGGGTTCGAGAGTTTCCCGGGGTTCAAGATCTCCCGGGGGTTCGGGAGTTTCCCGGGGGTTCGGGAGTTTCCCGGGGGTTCGGGAGTTTCCGGGGGGTTCGGGAGTTTCCGGGAGATTTGAGAGTTTCCTGGGGGTTCGAGAGTATCCCGGAGATTCAGGAGTTTCCCGGGGTTTGAGAGTTTCCCGGGGGTTCGAGAGTTTCCCAGGGGTTCGGGAGTTTCCCGGACCGGGGTTTCGGGAGTTTCCCGGGGGTTTGGGAGTTTCCCGGAGGTTCGGGAGTTTCTGGGAGATTTGAGAGTTTCCCGGGAGGTCCGAGAGTTTCCCGGGAAGTTCGAGAGTTTCCCGGGGGTTTGGGAGTTTCCCGGGGGTTCAGGAGTTTCCCGGGTGTTCAGGAGTTTCCCGGGGGTTTGGGAGTTTCCCGGGGGTTCAGGAGTTTCTGGGGGTTCAGGAGTTTCCCGGGGGTTCGGGAGTTTCCCGTGGTTTCGAGAGTTTCCCGGGGTTCAAGATCTCCCGGGGGTATGAGAGTTTCCCGGGGGTTCGGGGGTTTCCCGGAGGTTCGGGAGTTTCCCGGGGGTTCGAGGGTTTCCCGGGGTTCGGGAGTTTCCCGGGGGTTCGGGAGTTTCCCAGGGGTTCGAGACTTTCTCGGGGTTCGGGAGTTTCCCGGGGGTTCGAGAATTTCCCAGGGGTTCGAGAGTTTCTTGGGGTTCGGGAGTTTCTCGGAGGTTTGGGAGATTCCTGGGAGTTCGAGAGTTTCCCGGAGATTCAGGAGTTTCCCAGGGTTTTAGAGTTTCCCGGGAGGTTCGAGAGTTTCCCGGGAAGTTCGAGAGTTTCCCGGGGGTTTGGGAGTTTCTCGGGGTTCGGGAGTTTCCCGGGGTTCGGGAGTTTCTCGGAGGTTCGTGAGTTTCCCGGACCAGGGGTTCGGGAGTTTCCCGGGGGTTCGGGAGTTTCCCGGGGATTCGACGGATTCCAGGTGGGTTCAGGAGTTTCCCGGGGGTTCGAGAGTTTCCCGGGGGTTCGAGAGTTTCCCGGGGGTTCGAGAGTTTCCCGGGGTTTCGAGAGTTTCCCGGGGGTTCGAGAGTTTCCCGGGGTTCGAGAGTTTCCCGGGGTTCGGGAGTTTCCCGGGGTTCGGGAGCTTCCCGGGGGTTTGACAGTTTCCCGGGGGTTCGAGAGTTTCCCGGGGGTTCGAGTGTTTCCCGGGGGTTCGGGAGTTTCCCGGGGTTCGGGAGTTCCCCGGGGTTCGGGAGTTTCCCCGGGGTTCGGGAGTTTCCCGGGGGTTCGGGAGTTTCCCGGGGGTTTGGGAGTTTCCCCGGGGTTCGGGAATTTCCCCGGGGTTCGGGAGTTTCCCGGGGGTTCGGGAGTTTCCCGGGGGTTCGGGAGTTTCCCGGGAGGTTCGGGAGTTTCCCGGGGGTTCTGGAGTTTCCCGGGGTTCGGGAGTTTCCCGGAAGTTCGGGAGTTTCCCGGGGGTTCTGGAGTATCCCGGGGTTCAAGAGTTTCCCAGGAGTTCGAGAGTTTCCCGGAGGTTTGGGAGTTTCCCGGGGGTTTGAGAGTTTCCCGGGGGTTTGAGAGTTTCCCGGGGTTTGGGAGTTTCCCGGGGTTTGGGAGTTTCCCGGAGGTTCGGGAGTTTCCCGGGGGTTCGGGAGTTTCTCGGGGTTCGGGAGTTTCTCGGAGGTTCGGGAGTTTCCTGGGGGTTCGAGAGTTTCCCGGAGGTTCAGGAGTTTCCCGGGGTTCGAGAGTTTCCCGGGGGTTCGAGAGTTTCCCGGGGGTTCGGGAGTTTCCCGGACCGGGGGGTTCGAGAGTTTCCCGGGGGTTCGGGAGTTTCCCGGGGGTTCGGGAGTTTCCCGGAGGTTCGGGAGTTTCTGGGAGATTTGAGAGTTTCCCGGGAGGTTCGAGAGTTTCCCGGGAGGTTCGAGAGTTTCCCGGAGGTTCGGGAGTTTCCGGGGGTTCGGGAGTTTCCCGGGGGTTCGAGAATTTCCCGGGGGTTCGGGAGTTTTCCAGGGGTTCGGGAGTTTCCCGGGGGATCGAGAGTTTCCCGGGAGGTTCGAGAGTTTCCCGGGAGGTTCGAGAGTTTTCCGGGGGTTCGGGAGTTTCCCGGGGGTTCGAGAATTTCCCGGGGGATCGAGAGTTTCCCGGGGTTCGGGAGTTTCCCGGGGGTTCTGGAGTATCCCGGGGTTCAAGAGTTTCTCAGGGGTTCGAGAGTTTCCCGGAGGTTCGGGAGTTTCCCGGGGGTTCGGGAGTTTCCCGGGAGTTTCCCGGAGTTTCCCGGGGGTTCGGGAGTTACCCGGGGTTCGGGAGTTTCCCGGAGGTTCGGGAGTTTCCCGGGGGTTCGGGAGTTTCTCGGGGTTCGGGAGTTTCTCGGAGGTTCGGGAGTTTCCTGGGGGTTCGAGAGTTTCCCGGAGGTTCAGGAGTTTCCTGGGGGTTCGAGGGTTTCCCGGGGGTTCGAGAGTTTCCCGGGGGTTCAGGAGTTTCCCGGACCGGGGGGTTCTAGAGTTTCCCGGGGGTTCGGGAGTTTCCCAGAGGTTCGGGAGTTTCCGGGAGATTTGAGAGTTTCCTGGGGGTTCGAGAGTATCCCGGAGATTCAGGAGTTTCCCGGGGTTTGAGAGCTTCCCGGGGGTTTGGGAGTTTCCCGGGGGTTTGGGAGTTTCCCGGAGGTTCGGGAGTTTCCCGGGGGTTCGAGAGTTTCCCGGGGTTTCGGGAGTTTCCCGGACCGGTGCTTCGAGAGTTTCCCGGAGGTTCGGGAGTTTCCCGGGGCTTCGGGAGTTTCCCGGAGGTTCGGGAGTTTCTGGGAGATTTGAGAGTTTCCCGGAGGTTCGGGAGTTTCCCGGGGTTCGAGAGTTTCCCGGGGGTTCGAGAGTTTCCCGGGGGTTCGGGGGTTTCCCGGACCGGGGGTTCGAGAGTTTCCCGGAGGTTCGGGAGTTTCTGGGATATTTGAGAGTTTCCCGGGGTTCGAGAGTTTCCCGGGGGTTCGGGAGTTTCCCGGACCGGTGCTTCGAGAGTTTCCCGGAGGTTCGGGAGTTTCCCGGGGCTTCGGGAGTTTCCCGGAGGTTCGGGAGTTTCTGGGAGATTTGAGAGTTTCCCGGAGGTTCGGGAGTTTCCCGGGGTTCGAGAGTTTCCCGGGGGTTCGAGAGTTTCCCGGGGGTTCGGGGGTTTCCCGGACCGGGGGTTCGAGAGTTTCCCGGAGGTTCGGGAGTTTCTGGGATATTTGAGAGTTTCCCGGGGTTCGGGAGTTTCCCGGGGGTTCGAGAATTTCACGGGGGTTCAGGAGTTTCCCGGGGGTTCAGGAGTTTCCCGGGGGTTCAGGAGTTTCCCGGAGTTTCAGGAGTTTCCCAGAGTTTGGGAGTTTCCCGGGGTTCAGGAGTTTCTCGGAGGTTCGTGAGTTTCCCGGGGTTCGGGAGTTTCCCGGGGGTTCGAGAGTTTCCCGGGGTTCAAGATCTCCCGGGGGTTCGGGAGTTTCCCGGGGGTTCGGGAGTTTCCCGGGGGTTCGGGAGTTTCCGGGGGGTTCGGGAGTTTCCGGGAGATTTGAGAGTTTCCTGGGGGTTCGAGAGTATCCCGGAGATTCAGGAGTTTCCCGGGGTTTGAGAGTTTCCCGGGGGTTCGAGAGTTTCCCAGGGGTTCGGGAGTTTCCCGGACCGGGGTTTCGGGAGTTTCCCGGGGGTTTGGGAGTTTCCCGGAGGTTCGGGAGTTTCTGGGAGATTTGAGAGTTTCCCGGGAGGTCCGAGAGTTTCCCGGGAAGTTCGAGAGTTTCCCGGGGGTTTGGGAGTTTCCCGGGGGTTCAGGAGTTTCCCGGGTGTTCAGGAGTTTCCCGGGGGTTTGGGAGTTTCCCGGGGGTTCAGGAGTTTCTGGGGGTTCAGGAGTTTCCCGGGGGTTCGGGAGTTTCCCGTGGTTTCGAGAGTTTCCCGGGGTTCAAGATCTCCCGGGGGTATGAGAGTTTCCCGGGGGTTCGGGGGTTTCCCGGAGGTTCGGGAGTTTCCCGGGGGTTCGAGGGTTTCCCGGGGTTCGGGAGTTTCCCGGGGGTTCGGGAGTTTCCCAGGGGTTCGAGACTTTCTCGGGGTTCGGGAGTTTCCCGGGGGTTCGAGAATTTCCCAGGGGTTCGAGAGTTTCTTGGGGTTCGGGAGTTTCTCGGAGGTTTGGGAGATTCCTGGGAGTTCGAGAGTTTCCCGGAGATTCAGGAGTTTCCCAGGGTTTTAGAGTTTCCCGGGAGGTTCGAGAGTTTCCCGGGAAGTTCGAGAGTTTCCCGGGGGTTTGGGAGTTTCTCGGGGTTCGGGAGTTTCCCGGGGTTCGGGAGTTTCTCGGAGGTTCGTGAGTTTCCCGGACCAGGGGTTCGGGAGTTTCCCGGGGGTTCGGGAGTTTCCCGGGGATTCGACGGATTCCAGGTGGGTTCAGGAGTTTCCCGGGGGTTCGAGAGTTTCCCGGGGGTTCGAGAGTTTCCCGGGGGTTCGAGAGTTTCCCGGGGTTTCGAGAGTTTCCCGGGGGTTCGAGAGTTTCCCGGGGTTCGAGAGTTTCCCGGGGTTCGGGAGTTTCCCGGGGTTCGGGAGCTTCCCGGGGGTTTGACAGTTTCCCGGGGGTTCGAGAGTTTCCCGGGGGTTCGAGTGTTTCCCGGGGGTTCGGGAGTTTCCCGGGGTTCGGGAGTTCCCCGGGGTTCGGGAGTTTCCCGGGGGTTCGGGAGTTTCCCGGGGGTTTGGGAGTTTCCCCGGGGTTCGGGAATTTCCCCGGGGTTCGGGAGTTTCCCGGGGGTTCGGGAGTTTCCCGGGGGTTCGGGAGTTTCCCAGGAGTTCGAGAGTTTCCCGGAGGTTTGGGAGTTTCCCGGGGGTTTGAGAGTTTCCCGGGGGTTTGAGAGTTTCCCGGGGTTTGGGAGTTTCCCGGGGTTTGGGAGTTTCCCGGAGGTTCGGGAGTTTCCCGGGGGTTCGGGAGTTTCTCGGGGTTCGGGAGTTTCTCGGAGGTTCGGGAGTTTCCTGGGGGTTCGAGAGTTTCCCGGAGGTTCAGGAGTTTCCCGGGGTTCGAGAGTTTCCCGGGGGTTCGAGAGTTTCCCGGGGGTTCGGGAGTTTCCCGGACCGGGGGGTTCGAGAGTTTCCCGGGGGTTCGGGAGTTTCCCGGGGGTTCGGGAGTTTCCCGGAGGTTCGGGAGTTTCTGGGAGATTTGAGAGTTTCCCGGGAGGTTCGAGAGTTTCCCGGGAGGTTCGAGAGTTTCCCGGAGGTTCGGGAGTTTCCGGGGGTTCGGGAGTTTCCCGGGGGTTCGAGAATTTCCCGGGGGTTCGGGAGTTTTCCAGGGGTTCGGGAGTTTCCCGGGGGATCGAGAGTTTCCCGGGAGGTTCGAGAGTTTCCCGGGAGGTTCGAGAGTTTTCCGGGGGTTCGGGAGTTTCCCGGGGGTTCGAGAATTTCCCGGGGGATCGAGAGTTTCCCGGGGTTCGGGAGTTTCCCGGGGGTTCTGGAGTATCCCGGGGTTCAAGAGTTTCTCAGGGGTTCGAGAGTTTCCCGGAGGTTCGGGAGTTTCCCGGGGGTTCGGGAGTTTCCCGGGAGTTTCCCGGAGTTTCCCGGGGGTTCGGGAGTTACCCGGGGTTCGGGAGTTTCCCGGAGGTTCGGGAGTTTCCCGGGGGTTCGGGAGTTTCTCGGGGTTCGGGAGTTTCTCGGAGGTTCGGGAGTTTCCTGGGGGTTCGAGAGTTTCCCGGAGGTTCAGGAGTTTCCTGGGGGTTCGAGGGTTTCCCGGGGGTTCGAGAGTTTCCCGGGGGTTCAGGAGTTTCCCGGACCGGGGGGTTCTAGAGTTTCCGGGGGTTCGGGAGTTTCCCAGAGGTTCGGGAGTTTCCGGGAGATTTGAGAGTTTCCTGGGGGTTCGAGAGTATCCCGGAGATTCAGGAGTTTCCCGGGGTTTGAGAGCTTCCCGGGGGTTTGGGAGTTTCCCGGGGGTTTGGGAGTTTCCCGGAGGTTCGGGAGTTTCCCGGGGGTTCGAGAGTTTCCCGGGGTTTCGGGAGTTTCCCGGACCGGTGCTTCGAGAGTTTCCCGGAGGTTCGGGAGTTTCCCGGGGCTTCGGGAGTTTCCCGGAGGTTCGGGAGTTTCTGGGAGATTTGAGAGTTTCCCGGGAGGTTCGAGAGTTTCCCGGGAGGATCGAGAGTTTCCCGGGAGGTTCGGGAGTTTTCCAGGGGTTCGGGAGTTTCCCGGGGGATCGAGAGTT